>NC_079302.1:19571838-19779338 GCF_023638135.1 Falco biarmicus | reverse complement strand
TTATCCAGCAAGTCCTACCAAATCTGTGTATATTCTTGGGAGCTTCGCCTTTTGAAACATGGGGGAAGGAGAGAAATAGTTGCCATAACATACAAAATGCAGTTATGTATAAACATTGCCTTGTGTTATTTGATAGCATAGGAGCTAATTTATATGAAATTATAGCAAGGAAACCAAAGCGCTGTCTTCAAGGGCTTTGCATCTTTTATTTAGTTTTGTTAGCTGAACCTTCCTCATAGAAGTAGAACAAGTGATGGTATTTTCGGTGGTTTTGAAAATAAATAATTGCATGGAGGCTTAGATTTATTAAAAGATTTGAGTAATACCACAAAGATAAAGTCTGTCTATCTTTTTTTCTCTTAAGAACTTGCATAGTTTTGTTTGTGAGCTTGATGTGTAGGGAAGAGAGGGACTGGGAAGGAGAGGGAAGGCAGATAGCACTTCCCTCATAAAATATACAAGGAGCTGTGTGTATGGAAGTGTCTCTATGAATCTTTTTATGGCTCTTTTTTGACTGACTGGCTAAATTACAGTTTCATTGCTATAAATCCCCGAGGACTTTTCCAGAGATGTTGTAACTAAAGCTGTGCATGTTGTGAAGTTCTTCCTACCTGTCACTATCAGCTGCAGATACAACTAATTTACCTATTTCAGTTAACCTCTCCAGGAGCAATGTAATTACCTTTTAAAAAGCTTGGTGGTTGTTGGGGAAATAATATGACATTTTCAGATGTTTGTCAAGCAAGCCTACAGTGGTTCAAAGCAGTTACGGTGTCCAGCAGCGCTGCCACAGCTTTTGAGCTGTGTTGTGGTTAAAAAGCAGATGCCAGAAAAAGAAGTATTGAAAGGAAAAGTTTCCTTTATGCTGTGCGGTGGAGTGCTCAGAGAGAGTGATCCCACCAAGCAGCTCTGTGATAATGTTCCTCTTCCAGAAACCCCGCTGCACCCTCATGACAGCACGAGGAGGTAATGGATTCCTAGGGCATTCCCAAAAAAATTTAGTGGCCCACTACAATGCCTGGCAACCTGCATTGGCACTGTTTTGGCTCTAAATGGTTTTGTCAAAGCCCCGGGAGTCCCGCTAGTGCTATAAAGGACTGTATTCTGAGATGGCTTGCTTAGTGACACACTAGAAATACTTTTAATTATAGCAAGGACAAAAAAAAAAGCAGCCCTGTCTGAGGTATAGTGAAATTATATAAAGGGGTTTTGAGGTTCAGCTGCTTTTCGAGGAGAGTTGGGTCTGCCCTTGCTTTTCCTGTGACTTTGCTGTGCTCGGTCTGTGCACGAGCAATTGTACGGACACATCTCACCCGAGGAAACAAAACTTGCCTACGCTACAAAACCGCTAGCTTCTATTTCTAAAGTTGGACACCGATGGGAAATAAATTCTTAGAACAGATTTCTCTCAAAGCAGAGAAACCAAGTTCTGTTGCGCCTCTTGCCTCGTGACTGTACCGCTGTCCCGTATCTTTTGCCTCTTTCAGTGCCTAATGGGACCTGGCAGCACATCTGCAGCTTCAGGACATTTCACGCTTTACGTTGCTGAGTGGTTTGCATTCAGAAGGCAAGTTCCTGGGTAGGAGAACCTCATGGAGAGTCTCCTGCCCTGTCTTGGTCCCTTTTCTCCTGTTACAATAACAGGAAAGTGGTCATTTTGGTTTACCTTTGTTTTACCAGCCATGGAGAGATGGCCTGATGGTTGTCTTGATTTTGTGCTGTTTAGGACCACTTACAGATAAAACGGTGATAAATCTTCAGTGCCATTGTTTTGGTGTTATAACTGATGCCTCTCTGAGCGTTTCCTGGGAATATAAGGAAGTGCTATGGGCCTTGCACATCGCAATATCAGCATTTGTTTGATGTATTTTTCAAGCATTGTTTGGTTTCAGGCACAACGGCAGGGTTTAGTTCTTTAAAAGACCCAGAATAGCAACAATGGTCTTTGGACAGACAGTAGAACTTCACTAATTCATAGTAATGACTCTTAGGGATTTGTTTTATGATAATACTTCATAATGTGCAAGTAAATGACAGTAGTATATTTTGTGAAAATAATGAAGTCTCAGTGAGATCACTTTACAACTTGCTGCTATTAAATCTTTGCTGAGAAGTAGGGAGATGTCTATTTTTTGCAGAAAATCATAAAGTTGGATGGTGAAATGTACTTTATTAGGCAGTCTAAAAAGAAAAACCATACTCGCCCATCCACTTCACAATTCTCCATTAACACCTTCCCCCACCCACAGCAGTCTCCAGGTAACCATTCTGCTGAAGATGAGATGGGGAACTGGGAACTCTGCCATGTACCAGCTCATGCTATGGTTTCCCTTTCAAAATCTTCACACTAGTAACTTGCTTGATGACTTATTTTCTTACGAAGACAATAATATCGAAGTGCAATGTTAAATTGGTGAGAATGCCACCTCCGTGTGAAGTCAAGGGCTGAAACACTGGGTGGGCGCCACAAGGCTTTAGCAGAGAGGATGGTCCAAGTGGCTTGCAGAGTGCTGCCTCATGCTAGGCAGAGAAGTCCTTGCCATGTCCCTGGGCGGGCTGGAGTGTTCCCTTCCTGGGAAACACTTGTGCAGGTTGAGAGCAGATGAGCACGCCTCTCCTGTGAGATTAACCGGAGCAGAGCGAAATGCTCTTTGCTGGTACCGTGGTCAGTGGGCTACTGAGTCCTTCAGCCCATGTTTCCACATGGTGCAGGCAGTGGGTTCTACCTTGTGGAGTGGGATGGGCTTTTAAAGATTTCTGAACATCAAAACGCTTTCTTCTCGCCAGCAGAGTAAGCAGACACTAGGCAGGTGAGATCTGGAAGCATGAGCCTTGCCCCGACATCAGCCGAGTGGAGGATGGCATTGCTGCTCCAGGCACTCCTCTGCCAGGAAGGCATTGCTGTAATTGCAGATTAGCAGTGAGAGCTGTGGGTGCAGCCAACTGTCTTTGTAAAACCACGGTGGTGTTGCAACTGAAAATATTTGAAGTATTTTCTTTTGTTTATGTGATTATTTCCACACAAAGCCAATTCTTGGTGGTCTGGTGCATGGCTGTGGTAGTAATCGTGGACTGTTTTTTTTTTTTCCTTTCTCTATTGTTACGCTATCAGCTTTTCATAATGGAGGCCCAATACCTCCGTGGTCATCTCTTCTTTTCAAAATTGACTGCAGTCTGCACTCTTTTCCACAAGTCTTTGAAGATTTTTGGCATCCCTTGTTCATAGGCTGCATGTTAGGGTCAAGCTTTTGAGTCTCCTAATCACTCAGTTCTGGCACAGTCCCGTTGCCACTAAAGCCTCTTTTCATGCCTATTTAATGCCTCAGAAGTGCTTTCAAGTGGTCTTTGATAAATCATAGTAAGTGTTATTCCAGTCACTCAATAGCAGTACCTGCTAGAGTCTTTTTTAGCTCCCAAGGCAGCCGTTCCCTCTTGCCTTATTTTACCAGTGACAGTAATTCATTCCACTTGAGCTGACTAGCTTATTTCACATTTATTTGCACATTATGAGCAGTGTCATTCTACTTACCCTTCAGACAGTAAATGGTTTGAAAAATGCAACTGTAACAAATATTAGGCATGGGGAGGGGAATGGGGAAATGGAACCTTTGCATTTGGAGCCTAAATAAAAACATAATGAATAAATAATATTTTGAAATTATCTCAATCATTGAGTGTATGCAAAATCAAAGGTGCTGCATAAACTTGCATTATCCCTTTGAGAATACATTTCTCTTTCCCGCCAGCTAGTTTAGCTTCCCTAGTGTGGAGTTAAATAAAATATTACCCATCAGGTCAGGAAAATAATTAGTCCAGCATTATTGCCTCCTTCCTAAGCAATCAAACTTGACCCATATGTATTATGCATGTTTGCGCCCTGCACATCTGAGAAGGGGGATGTATATAAACAGACGAATTTGGGCTCCATGTTTGCATACAGAGACAGTACTCCTACTCCCCTCGACAGAGAAAGCAAGTTGAAAAATTATCAGAGCAAAAGTAAACCATTTTTTTGATGTCCTGGAGTAATTTCTTTCAAGTAATCTTTTGCTGGCTCTGGCAAGTAGTTGTGAAAGCACCATAACTTAACATGATGGCAAGTTTTCCCCTTGTACATGACAAATTGCAAAAGTACAAGTAATGATGGTGCTCTTAGCAATTTAGAAATGTGTTGTTTTGCTCTTGTAATGGAGACAGACAAAAGAGTCTCAGACAGGAGCGAAATAAGCTCAGAAGCTCCCAGAGACTATGAAAAGTCCTTGGGGTGAAATCGGGATGGTCTCGTGCAATTCTTATGAGGAGGCAATTTTCTTAAAGTCCCAATTCTAGGCATCAATGAAAATACAAGATTTTTCATCTTCATTCATGAAAAATAAGATTTCTAGCACTCACAGCTTCTAAAATCCTTTAAGGAGACCCAAATTAATATTAATTGGACTTGATGACAGCAGTGTTTTGTTTTGGTTAACAGAGCCCAGCCTAACTCATGGCCTCCAAGTGTTGCAGTGATATAGTGGCAGATAAGAGACCTTCAAAAGTGGGACTAAAATGGGCAATGATGGAGGTCAGGGAAATTGCAGGTCAGCACGGAGCTCAGGAGGTTGAATCATTTCAAGGAAAGGAGTTTTTCTTTCCTTGTGAGGTGTGAAGCCCCTTTCATTTTCTCCAGCTGTCTCAAGTTGTCTTTGTGCTTGCAGATCAGGCATGCTGTAAGAATCCGTTCCTCTGGGCATACAGAAGAATGCTGGATACAAGCTAGACCTATTATTTAAAGTCCTGAAAACCTTCCCAGTAGATTTAAGTAGGTTTGGGGTCCAGAGATTTTTTTTTTCAGATTTGATCAGCATAGTTTTCTGCATCTATCTGAATCCAGTTATCTCTGTGTCTCCTGTGAACCCGTGTAGCTGGAGGGCAGCCAGGATGCAACTTTGAACTTTCCAGGCTAGGCTGAGTTACACTGAAGTGCTTCGGAAGAGCCACCTTTGTTTGCCGAGGGGTCATCTAGGCAGTACAGACATCAGCCCATCTCCATATTGTTTAATGTAAAAGCTTTAAGTGAGCCATAGGCAATCTTACTTAACACAGTGTTCTTGTGTTTTCTGGTATTCCCATGATCGAATGTATTGTTTGTCAGTAACTGGATGGATTAACAAGAATATGGGATTTCATACAGGGTGTCCTCACTTTGTGAGGTTCTGTCTGACAGGGTGTGGCATGCAGGCATTGGATTGATGGTGTTATTTGGGGAATCAGATCGACCACTTAGTATATACTTTGCATTTTTAATGCCAACTCTTTGTGGATGGATTTTAAAAAATCTGATAACGCAAGGCAGTATTAACAACACCATCCTGGTGGGATTTTTTCTGACTTGCCGAACTCTGGATAGCAGTGCCACCTCTCCCTGCAGTTCCCAGCCACTCCCACAGAACAACACAGGGCTGAGGCTGTGCAGATGACTGCCACGCTGGCTGGGATGCCCAGCCCTGGTCCTTAGTGAGCCCCGAGCTCGGCTGAGTGTGGCAGGGTGATGCTGCAGTCACTGCAAGCATCCACTGCTCTAAGCAAGGTTTCTCTTCTACATCCCTGTGCAGAAGTGCCATGGCTGCAATGCACATAAACACAGTTATTGGTGGCCTAGAAAGAGGGGCACTGTTGCTTGCTGTTATAGCATGGGATTGCAGCTGAGGTAATGCTGATCTCCACTAGCAGACCATGCCATAACTGAAGGAACGTAGGTGATCCATGGCGTGGTTAAGCAGTGGTCTCAGCCTCGGAAAACCAGGGGTTTGTTTCTGCTGAATCTTGGAAAATCAGGTACAGTGGCTTGGGTTTCCTTCTATGTTAAAAAAATAACCCAAAATTCAAACAACAAAAAGACCAAAAAACCCCCCAAACCCAAGGAACGCTGTTTTCTTGAGCAGTGTGTCTCTGAGGCTGAGCGCAACCTTCACACATCGCCCAAACCTGGGCGGCTGAGTGAAGGCAACTGGTCTTTTTCAAAACGGCTGTGTTCTGCATAATCTCACAGGACTTAAACCACATCTGGTGTTTCTAGGTGCTGCTGAAATACAGGAAAATTATAGCACAGCATTTCCATCAGCAGTGACTGAGTGACAGAAACTGCGGCCGAGTTCCTGCATTCAAGCTGTGTGATACGCAGCTGTCTGGATGAGCGGCAGAACTTGTTACAGCCTTTGCTCAGTGCAGTCATCATCTTCCCATCTTCATGTTAAATGTTTTGTCTATAAAGTGTAAGTGGAGTGAGAATCCTGAAGGTTTCTGTCCTCTCTTGTCAGAACTGACCACTAATTTATAGCACTGCTGTTGTAAAGTCATCTTTCTTGGGAGAAAGAGCTCTGACTAGGAGGAAGTGTTGAAAGTTTGAAGACAGAAATTGAAAACATCCCTTACCTAAGTCTGTCCATAACAGAACCCCCTCGCTTTGTCTCCAACGAGTACAGCCAAAGCAGAAATCCCTATTCACAACTTTTCTGTTAGTTTCCAACTTTCTGTTCATAACAACAATGATGTTCATAATAATACAAAGGTAGTTACTGCAGAGAAAATTGGGAAGACCCAAAAGCTTATCTTTGAAATTTTCATTGCTAGCAGACGGGGCGATAGTGGTAAGCCTGGTTATGCCTGCTTCAAGCACTTTGCTGCTCGCTAATTACATTGGAAATCCTACTGTTTCAGACCCCAAAATCACAGCTGAACTCTGCTTAATGCTGTCTTCTCTCTAGACCCCCCAAGGTCTCCTCTCAATCCTGTTGGATCTTGCTACTCTTCTCTCTGGACGAGAGAAGTTACATCCCGGTTCTTTCTGGCAGTAGTGTGAGAACCCACTTCTGATGCTTCTAAATCATCCCTGTTATTTTGCCTCTCATTGCAGCAGAGGTGAGAGTCTGACAGGTTGGTCCTGCAGGGCCTGCACTCTTGGGCTTGTTGTTGACCTTGTCCAACCTTCCTTCCATGTCTTTGTGTCTCTTTCTCTGCCACTGTGAAGGTAAGGTGATGGTGTGTTATGGTGTGGCAGGAGATGGGAGATGGGCTTTGTTCTGTTCACCTTGGATATTCTTGTAAATGCTCTTGTAAATCATCCCTTCTCTGTGTGGTTATACCCTTTGTTTGCCTTGTTATTAATTGTTATAAGTGTGTTGTTATTCCCGTTTCAATACAGTTGGCGTTCTCAATTGAGAGTTCGTGTCCTGTAGTTGCCCTTGTGGCTATAGCGTGTTCCTTTCAGTTAAAGGATTTCAGGAATTGTTCCTTTGTGGCTGTATAATAATTAAACAGGGCTGTATCTTTGAATTGGGTAGGATTTATGGCTTGTGCATCTTCTGTCCTACATTTTTAAAAAGAAAACAGAATTATGTATTAATTGGAGACAGATGTTGAAAAAAAAAGGTCTTTAATGAAACTCTGCAGTGCCTTGTCTTGCCGAGCCTGGTGCAGTACATCTGTTGTGGCTCAGTACAGAACCGGAGAAGCAGCGAACAGGCTGTTTGTTCCAGGCTCGCCTGCGTGGCCAACGAGCCTGGCTCCCTTCCTGGCTCTGCTGCAGGCTGCTTGCATGACTTTGTGCGAGTTCTGCAGCTTCTCCTCAGATTTGTGCGTGGTGAGGGAAAGCGTGCTTGTACGTCCCTAGAAAGCAATGTTGTGGAGGCAAATGCTCTGAAGAATGGCAATGTGGCCGTTTGTAGCAGGAACGAAGCAGGAGGAGAGGACATCTGCCAGTAAATACCTAAAATCTATATGGGATGTAATTATATTTCCAGGAGTTTAATTCTTAAATGCTAGACAAATGGGTGGGGATTTAGCAAAGCGGCAGGATTTGGTTTATTCAAATCCCATAGGCACCGTTGAAATGCCTAGATTCAGGGAGCAGCAGGAACTGTGAACATGGAGCGTCTCTGCTCATCCTTTGGGGGTGGTAACAGTGAGGCATGGAGGGTAGCGATGGCAGGCTGCAGGCTGTTTCCTTGTGTGGCTTCGAGTCTGCGTATGTCAATGCTTCATTTACCCCCCTCGCTCAGACAAATATTGTCCTTGCTGTGAATCTGCGATGTGGTGATTATTCTTGGACCTGCCTGCTTTGGTGTCGATGTGTATCTTGGGGTATATATATTAATGTTGGTGTGGAATCCAAAAGCTGATGAAACAGAAAGGATGCGTGTTGGAGCAGAACGCAGTCTTTTCCAGCCTCAGGAGAGGCCTAACTTCACTTTCATAAATCCTTCGTTGTGGCACGCCAGCTTCTCCACTGCCATTGACTGTCGTTTCGGAATGCACGCACAAACATACACATAAATATATGAAACATTTCTTTTGGCTATTTCCCATATAGTTTAATTTTTCACAGCTCTGTAAAATCTCATGTGCAAATTCAGTTTTCATAACTTTTGTTGTACGTTAAAAGCAGAGTTTTGAATAATTGTGAAGAAGACTCCTTGTCCTTTTTAAGACAAAACGTTGGGTTGTTTATGACAGCACAGGGAGCTGTTATGACTCTCGGTTTTGAAAGTAACTTTAGAAACTTTATTCTGCTAATGGTTTATATTTTAAAAGCAGAGGGAATGATTGCTGCCTCCCTTCCTTTCCACTGATAGTTCTTTTCTCTGCTTTCCTCTTCCCACCTCTGAAGTGTTTATTCTCATGCAGGAATTATAGTAGCTGTTACAAACCCTGTGAGCCTACTGAAGCAGTGAGTTAGCTACTAATCCCAGTACTCTTTTCTTCTTCTCTCACTTACATACCCCTGTGCAGTTTGTATTCCATTTGTTAATTCCGATTTGATTGACTCTGGGCGTCTTTTGAACTCTGTAATCGCCAAAATGTCAATGTTTCACTATGTAACTTAGTATTACATCCCTGTCCTGAGCCACTACATCAGATGTTGTAGACATCTAGATTTACTGTTTCTCTTTGTCTGAACTTTTTTACTCCCCTAACACAGTTCAACCCCGTTGGTCTCTTGTTTCTCTGAAGCTCAAAGTCAGCAGGCTGAGACAGTGGCTCAATCCATAGGAAAAAGTGTGACAGATAGATACAAAGACAAAAAATAATTAGCTTCTTGTTTGCTGTTTCCAAATGTAATACCACACTTCAAACAAGACATTGCTATTCCATAGATCACAGTGATTGAGTGCAGATTAAATTGTTGTCTTATTTATCTATGGTAGGTCCCTGTATGAGCCAAGCTCCAAGCGTTGAAAAGAAAAAGTCCTTGCTGTGAGTGTCATATGTACTAAGTATAGACAAGTAGAGAGAGAGAGAGAGGAGAAAAGGAAAGCGGGGAGGATAGGCAAATTTTATGTAAGTGAATGTAATGAGCCTAGTAGCATTGCTTTTGCTAAGGATTTGAAGTATGGATGGAGTGAGAACCTGTCCAGTGCATTCAGATGGGTCACATCTGTGACTGTAGCTCTGATTTGGTGGTTGTAGCTTGCAATTTCAGGCACAGAAATGATGGGGGGAGAAGGTGACAAATGAGCAGACAACTGGATCTTGAATAGAGATGTAGATTAAATCCTCCTCTGTGGAAAATACATTTGTGCAGGAGAGCAAGAGATTCACAAGGATGAATACAGTGAGGGTACAGTCTCTCATCAGTGCCTCTTTTCTTTTTCTTTCATGCTGTTTTTTTAATACATCCTTACCCTTCATCTGCCACGTCTGTATATATACTTATTCTCTCATACAAACTCTGATCCCAGCACATATTCATTTTTCAAGGTATTGTTACTATGAAACACTTCTTTGTTTTATTATAAAATAAATAAAGGCAAAAGGGGAAGAATTACTTGTGCAACATACATCACTCCCAAATGCAAATTTCCATTTTCTGTAGAACTAGATGAGCAAAGAAAATGTAAAATCTTGATTTTTCCAAATGTGATTCATTACTGTTTTTGAAATTCCAAAGCCTAATAATAACGTTTTGAAGAATAAAGTAATGTCTTTTGTACATATGTATGAAGGTATTTTCCAGATGTGACACAGATCCCAAAATACGTTGCTGTGATTCTAGTACAATGTATTTTCCTATGACATCCCTTTTGTGTACCTCAATAGAAATCTCCTTGGAATTCAACCAAGAATTCTTTTTTCAAATTAATATTAGATTTTTTTTGGTTTCTATCGACTGTTATTAAGTAATGAAAAATGCAGGGGAGTGTCACGCCTGATTTATTTTTAAATTTCTTTTTTCTTTCTCCTTTTTTGTTTTCCAATCTAACTGCTTATATGGCCCTTTATAATTGTATTGTCAGTGTGGTTCAAAGACAATAGTGAAAGATGACAAAGAGAGAAAGGAATTTTCAAAATCCAAGTGCATAAATAGCTTTTCTGGGGAACATCACAAAGGCTCTATTGTGCTACACAGCAGAGACAGAAAGGATACGTGCCCACCCTCTACCAAAAAGTGCTGCAGACTTTTCTGCAGGTCACTTTGCTGGTGTAATAAACCCTCTAAAAACATTTACAGGTACAAAAATGTTACTTGTGATATGCCACTATGTTTGTTCCACTTATAATTCAAATAATTGCCTTAGGTAATGTTTGCATATTGGTTTGGTCAGACGGTATTATCTGTCTCCTGCAAACTACTTCTGGCCTGAGAGCGCTCCTGCTGTGGCCGTCGTGGGCTGTGACGATCGGGTGTTGATAGCTGTGCTTGAACTGCGTGGTGGTTTTTCAAGGTCAATAAAAATATTGGGCTGTAAGAGGGGAAGCGGAAGACCACCGACCTCATTTCGCTTGTGGCTTTGTCTCAGTTCAAAACCCTCCTGATGCATTATCTGAGTGAGTCTTTGGGAAAAATATATTAATGCTCTCTTATTCGGTGCTGTTCTATTACCTATTCATCAAAAATATTGCTTTTGTGCATTTTTCATTATAAGATTCAACATTACCGATGTTAATAAAGAGAGAACTCCTTTTCTTTTCTTAGAAATAGAATATGTAAAGACATTGCCTCTTTGATGTTTCTAAGCCAATACAATATGTATTTGAATGAGGATAAAAGTCATTCTTTTAACAGAAGATCATCCAAGTCATTTCTGATGAAACTCAAGAGAAGCTTTTTTTTTTTAAGAGATCCTTTAGAAATTAGGATTAAAAAAAGGGGGGAGCACCTCTTTAGTAGAAATAAAAGCTAATGGAAATAAGTCATGTATTTGACAGTATTTGTCAGGCTGCTGTTTCATGCAGGCCTGCGGTGACATCAGCCTCCATCACTGGGCTGAAATGTTCAGCAGCAGGTGACTTTCCCTCAAGGGGGGCGGGGGGGGGTGGTGAGACCTTGCTGTCAGAGGCACGTATTTCACGTGATGCCTTCCTGAACTGTGAAGTTAACAGCAGGCCACATTGTGGGACTCCATCCCAAAATTCCCATGCTGCCAGGGAAGCTCACATCACTGGCTAATTTTTTCATGTGGGAATTTTTACTGTGGATTTTCCACAGAGGATTGGGCAATACGTGACTTTCTGTTTAAAAGCTGCTATAAATTTGGAGCTAACAAATTTGGTGGGGTCTGTGAGGCCTTGGGATTTGGATGCTTCTTGACTACTGTCCCAGCTCACTACAGCCTGGCTGCTTGCCTGTGCACAGGCACAGGGCATGTGGTAGCTCTTCTGCATCAGTTATTGGCGTCTGTTTCCTGCAGAGGGTCTGCAATGAAGGAGCATAAAGGGGGTTGGACACTTCCTCCGCTGACTGAGCTGCCTCTGAAAATCTGTCTGAAGTTTGATCTTTTGGCCAAAATGTAAGAATGCTCCGTAGAATAAATCGTGGAAAAGTTTTCGTAGAGCCCAATAGGCGTATCTGGCAGGAGAGCGACAACTCACGCAGCTTTATTGCTGTTGCACCAGTGTTTGCTCCCATTCAAGTGTAAACCTATCCATGGACAAGCACAGTGTCTTGAGTCATTCCCTTGCTCTGGAAGAAGGTGGATCTGTGCTGTGCAAAACTGGCTTCCTAGGAGCACCACAACACTGCCCGGGTTTGAATTTTAGAGGGTGTTTCTGGGTGTAGCTGGAGGGGTAGGTCTGAAAATGTGCAAAAGCATCCATTACCCGGGCTGCTCTGGGGTATCTCTTAGGTGATCTGCTGGTATCTCTTTAAAAACAAACAAACAAAACAAAAAACAAACCCCAAAACCAAAAACCACAACACCCTCAAAATGTTGTGTTTAAATAAAATTATTGAAGTTTTAAATAATTTAAAATTATGTAAATGAATTGCATGTTTATTGAAATAATTAAATAAAACTCAGGGGCATGTGTTACAAGTGTTTTGAAGCGCCATTGGAGAGCGTTAGTTGCGGTGGTGCTGTGAAGCCATAGGCTGCTGTAAGGGGCTGCGTTGCTCCAGGGGTATTTTCAGGTAGGATGTTTTGCTCAGCACATCCCTCATCTTCCAGAAGAGCAGAAATTGGCCTCTGGCCGGAGGGAGCAGCAGTGCAGACAGCATCAGTGCCTCGCTGAGCGCTGGCAGGACTGAGGGGCACAATCAGGAGGCTGTCCAGAGCCGACACCTTGTGTGCTGTGTCTCAGAGGTGGAGACACAGATGAGCACCCAGACCAGAAACCCCTGTAAGGAGGTAGGTTATACACGGGTGTAATGGGGGATGTTGTTCTCCTGTTACCTCCTGCAGATGCACGCCAGTAGGCAGGCTGTCAAGACAACCACCGAATGATGCTACTGCAATTTCTAAACCTTTTTAGATGATCGAGCAATGCTAAATATTGTGCCTGTTATGAGTACTTAATGGTCCTCTTATAGATGGAAAAATACCTCCTGTTTCATTCCATATAGATAAACACACACAAACACTGGGTTCAGAAATCTCCAGAAGGAAGATGAGAACTAGGTCTGTTTCACTTCTTATAAAAAAACCCTTGAATTTGGACAATGCCAGGCAAGCAACCACCATTTGGAGAGGTTGAGAAGCAAAAACTGATTGTTCGAAATATTTATCTAGAAAATATATTGCTGCAGCTCTGATGAGAAACAACCTGCTATTCTGCATCTTGCATAAATCAAACATGCCTGCCATTTGCTAAATTATTACATTATAAACCATGTTGTAATTACAAAACTTTAGTTGTTCCATTTATGATCTCTGTGGTTTATTGTATTATTGGTTGGACTTGAAAGCTGAGGCTTTGAATTTATGAAGTCCACTAAAATATTATATTCCCCATCCTTTTCTCTAGCTGATCAAATGACTAAATCAATTGCTGGGGCAATGCCAATGGTATTAGGATCAATAAGCCTGTGAAATTTACTGTACATTTTTGTTGCTGTATAAAATTAGATTGCAGAGTTTATGAATGTTTATTCTTCTGAGCACTGGATTTCTGGTTTGCCTGAAACATACATTACAGTAGTTTGGTCTTTGCTTGTTATATGAACCTTTAACCAGCAATACTTTAAATGTATCCTTTCTAAAAAAGTATTAAAAGGTCTGTGGGTTTTTTGTAAGTTTCATCCAAATTAATTTTCGTAAATATTGGGTCTTTTTCAGGCCCTGAGCTTACTCTGTGGAGTGCATACTTAAATGTCTTGCTGAATGTTGGCCATGCAAAGAAAGTGGAAGCTAATGGAAACTTCCTTGATAATTTTACTGGGCTTGTGTGTGGTCTTACACACTTGGTATCGGAGATTCTCCTGCCCTTGACAGCTTGTCTTCTTCAGGTGGTTTAGCCAATCTATAGTGAGATGTAATTTGATGGCTGGTTCAGCCAGCTCTCTTGAACTTTGGAAAAGAGGTGTTTAAATTACATCCTTGACTTTCTGCCAAGGAGCCCAAATTCCAGGAATGTTTGTCTTTGGGTATAATCCCACTGCGCAGTGGGTGCCCGTCGGGGTTAGGCTGCAAAGGAAGCATACGAAAGCAGTAACAGTCTTGAGGGAGAACGAATCTAAATGCTATATTAGGGACAATGCAAACTTCAACAGTCACTAAATACGTATGAGGGGAGTGATCTTTCTAAAAATGTGTGCAATCCTTTCATTCAGTGAAGAACTGCTAATTCACCAGGGAGGGAGCTGATAATGCTGGGAACAGGTTTAGTAGAAAAGGCCTGGAAAGCCCATATGTCTGTATAAGGAGCTGTGCATGTCTAGAACTGTGAATCCAGGTTATTCATATCTGCTGGACAGATCAGGAGGTTGATATTCAAGAGCATATGTTTTAATCCTGGACTGGCAGATAACTGCAGGCAAGGCATTTCAAATCACTCTGGAAAACAAAGAGAAACGGGCAGCCTCCATTGTAGAGCTCCTTGGCAAAGATGACCAAAACCCCGTACCTAAGGAACAGTATGTTACACACCACAAATTCTTTTCGGAGCTACTGGTTGAGTACCTCACATGGGTTTGAGTTTTCTGGTGACTCCCTTTTATTCCCTCTGCCAGCCTGTGGAAGAAGGCTGTAGTGGTAGAAGAGTGCTCCACACTAAATTTTCATTTCATCAGTCACAAAATACAGGTTCTCAATTAAGCCAAACGTGTAACCATGTCCTGCAGGCCGACCCTAATGAGAGGAGGCAGAGGAAGGGGGTGCTCAGTTAAGACCTAGATAATGTTGTCTATTTGAATTTTGTAGTGTTCATAAATCTCTCTTTCAGAAGGCAGAAGAGACTCTCCAGGAGAGCAGAACAGATCTGACTATACACAAAATACCGTGAAAGGAATATACTAAGAAAATATTTTTCTTCTTGTCTTTGCTATTAATTTGAGGTGTTCTGCTTTGGCTAGAGGAGGTGTAGCTAGCTTACTTGGAATGTGGTTTTCTGGCTGGCAATGTCCCTTTCATGGAGATTTTTTTTTAATAAGCATATAAACCTAGCAATATCTGTCCTCACCCACTGTAGAACAAAGAAAGCATTTTTTCCACTAGACTACCAAACTTTTGTTAGAGGCTACAGGGACTTAAAGATATTATTTCAGGCAGAAGAGGACTTGAGAATTTGTACTCTTGCATAACAAAAAATTAGGTCAACTGTAGCTCTTAAGTACCTTGTGCTGAAGTTTGTTTCAGTTATATAAAATGGTACTAATATTTTCTATTGCCTCATCATTGACAATGGTTTTGGATTAAAACTTCATGATTCGCCATTATGCATCATGAACAGTGATCCATAAATCTGGAGAAAGGTGCAAGGGAAAAATAATCCTATGAATGAAATTTCGGATGCTGAAGGATCAGAGTGATAACAGCAATACCAGTTACTTCTTCCTACCCTGTGTCAGTAGATTTCTAAGTCCTATGCTATTTCCTTTCTCTGTTCAGTTCTGGAATGAATTCTGCTTTGTGCCAAAACTATCCTGAGGTTTGACTGAGAACAATCCCCCAATTTTGAAATTCTGTCTGGAGGGTTCACCTGTACGCCGGTGCACAGGTGTGGGCTCTGGGATCTGCAGGTTTCTCAGCCTTCTGTGAGGGAGCTCACGAGCCTGTCCTGGTGCTGCAGCACAGCCGGGCCGGTGGCAGCGTCTGATGGGATCCAGAGTCAGCCAGGTGGACTTATGGAAACCTGAGTGACCCTGTTGGAGGTGCTTTAGGAAGAAAGATGTCTCAGGAGAACGTTTCAGTTTTGACAAACTGCTAAATGGTACCCTGCTTTTTAGTTTTCTTTTGGGTTCATGCACATCCATCTCTGTACAGGGAGATGAAGGAACAGATGCTTTCTCACGTTTCAGATGTGAACCAGCAAAAAGACCATTCTGTCCCCATTGCTTTGCCTTCAGTCTTCCACTTTCACAGTGAACTGATAGAAGGAGGTGTAAATATCTCCTTTAGCTCGGGCTAGTGGACAGCAAGGCATAGGCTGCTGCGTCTTTCATACACATACCTTGCTGTTGTGTGGAATTGGATTAGGGGCTGGAAAGCATTGGTGATTGATGATATTTTTTTCTGTTCTTTCAGTGAGAGTCCTTTGTCTAAAATCTGGTTGTTGAGGCAATTCATCAGCTTTCTTATTGTGTTCAGTAGAGGTATATTAGACAGTAACATTCACTTTCTAATCTGGTTTATAGGCTTAAACATGAGTCTTAACAGAGAGAGGAGACACCATTCAAGAAACTGCAGGCAGTGAGTACTCCTATGTGTGATCAGTTTTAAAGAACACAGCAATGAGGTTTGTAGTTGCTTGGGTTCCTAGCTGGGTTTCAGCCTGTGTAGGGTGAGCTTTGGCAAGGAAAAGTTTATCAGTTGTCAACAAGAAAATGGGTTTTAACTTCTTACTGAGCTCTGGGGAGGAAGGATGCGCCAGTGACTACGGCACTGGTTTCATGTAGGAAACCCAGCATGGTTTCTCAGCAGAGAAACCTGTCTGCTCTTAGGCAAGCCTGTCTGCCGTGATCCCAGTTACCAAGAAGACATTGGAAGTAATATTTCTTCTCCATTAAAACTGAGCTGATACTCCTTACAAATGCGTTTCATGACTGCTTAAGAATTCCAAGTCTCTCTAATACCTCAATAATTTAGAACAGATAAGCTTCATAGACTCTTGTTTCTTTCATGGGATTTAAAACTTCTTCCTTTCGTGGCGTTAACCTGATGACAAGTGTGTGTGTTTTCATTTTGGTTAAAAAATTATTGTCTGGGAGGAGGGGAAAGGAAGGGTGGATAGGAGTTATATTAAAATTTTCTGCTTTGAGTTAAAATCTTTCCATGTAGTTTTAAAACTCTTTATAAAAACTTTTGTGAGCTATTTGGAGTGTCTTTACAATTAAAATGCTTAGTTAGCATTATGTAAATATAAGTTGGATGGGGAAAAATATGCTACTGCTACTAGCTGTGACAGTAACATAAAGGGACAGTGTTAAGATTTTTTTTTTGTTGTTTGGTCTTTCTTGACTGCAATATCTTTATTTTAAAAATTGCATTGAAAAATCTTTCTGAAATATTTATAAAGCACAGATATTGCATAAGGGAAGAACCAGAAAAAGAGTTCTTGGTACTCAGTTCTTAACGTAGAGGATGTAGTTTGTACGAAGGGCAGTAAGCTACCCAGTAGCAGCTGTTAACATGAATGACGAGGGCGTTTAGAATGGGAGAGACAGAGGACTTGAACTTGAGTTTCCTACATCCCAGAAGAGCCCTTGGTCAACTTCACAGCAAGTTATTATGGAATGTTCCTGTGTTGCTTTTCCCTTTTTTACCTAAAAAAAACCCCAAACAAATAAAAACTCCCAAACAAACTCAAATAGAAGAAATAACAAATTTTAAAACCTCTCTGTATTTCGTGCTGTAGAAACAAGTTAAGCATGACCTACTGTTGTTCCTTCCTGAGTCAGAAAAATGTTTATTATTCTTGTGCGTTTGACTGTTGTGGTTTAACCTTCGCCATCAGCTAAGCCCCACACAGCTGCTTGCTCACTCCCCACACAGTGGGATAGGGAAGAGGATCGGAAGAGTAAAAGTGAGGAAACTCGTGGGTTGAGATAGAGACAGTTCAATAGGTAAAGCAAAAACCAAGTACACGGGCAAAGCAAAACAGGGAATTAATTTGCTACTCCCCGTGGGCAGGCTATCTCCAGGACAGCAGGGCTCTATCACACGTAACCGTGACTTGGGAAGACAAATGCCATAATGCCAAATGTCCCTGTCCCATCCCCCATCTTTCTTCTTCTTCCCCCAGTTTATATAATCAGCATAACGTCATATGGTATGGAAAATCCCTTGCGGCCAGTTCGGGTCAGCTGTCCTGGCTGTGCTCCTTCCCAGTTTCCCATGCCCCTCCAGTCCTCCCGCTGGCAGGGCCCAAGAAACTGGAAAGTCCTTGACTTAGTACAAATGTTACCGAGCAACAACCAAAATCATCAGTGTGCCGTCAACATTGGTCTCACACCAAATCCAAAACACAGCACTGCACCCACTACTCAGAAGAAAATTAACTCTATCCCAGCTGAAACCAGGATAATAGGTAACTTTCTAAAAAAAAAACAAACCACCTACATTGTTCAGGAGCCTAAAAATCCAATTTTCAAAATATTTGCTATTCAGGACAGTCAGCTGAACTGGGACTGCACAGAAAAAATAAATGTTGTGGTGAAATAATTAGGCCAGCACTGAAAGCCAACTTGCACAACAGTGGCTGCAACTTGCAGCCTCCAGGGTCCTCTGTGAGCTAATTCACATGCATCTTGGATGCTATTTCAGTCAAATTGCTCCTGAAAATGGGTTTTTCTGTATGTTACTTCAAGTGCCTGCAGTCTGGACACCTTGGTACTTGCAGGTCACCTCGTTGCAGTTGTTGAGTACAACTCAATCTCAAAAGTCAGTCAGTGGTGCCTCCTCAGTGGATATGGACTGAGGATGTTGGACCATGAACATCTATTGCATATTGAATCAGACACCTGAGCTAATTGGTGTTCAGCTGTGACAATCCTTTATCCATAGTTACAGGATGCCAGAGTATATAATGCAAACATCATTGAAACAGAAAACCAATGTATTACATGATAAAGATTAGTTTATTGGTGGAGCACAGGTTTGTGTAGAGCTGTGGGGATAGCTCTTCCATGATGTACCAGTAAGTAGTCTACAATGTAATAATTTAAAACCATTAGTGGCATGTTGTTGTCGTCTTTCATTTTAATTGTCTTATGTCTTCTGCTGTATGTTTTTTTAGCACTGGCACATATGCCAGACTTTAAAGAGTCTATTGTGGAATGTTTGTCACAAACAACCAGGACTAAAAGGCTTGAGGGCATGAAATAAACATGCATTTACATTAAAAAATAATTGCTGAAGGGTTTTGCTTTGTGTTTTGCTTTTTGTCTTGGAGGAAAAGATGAAGTCTTTCCTGAATTTGGCAGGGCAGAAACATCCAGACATTAGTCTTCAGAAATGCAAGCAGGAATGCTGAGATGTTGGGGCACGAGCAAAAACACCCTGTCCCACCCTGTGCTGGCCCACCCACCTCTCCTGCTCCTTTGGTTTTAATGCTCCCTCCAGACGGGAAAGGCAAACATGTTAGACCAGGAATCCTTTGCTTCAGCTGCCTGACATATGGTACCACATAATCTCTGTTTCATTTTGACAGTGCCAAAACCCAACAGCCTTGAACAGCAGCCTTGAAATGTAATAGGATGAACACACAACGCCACAACAAAGCTGCTGTGTGGGGTGTGTAAATCTGTCCATCGGTTAACAAATTCCTTGTAATATTTGTTTTCAAGAAGAAGTTCTTCTGATCATCAGTTGGTTTGTTGGATGGGGTTGGCGTGATTTGGTTTTCTTTCTTCTGTTAGAGACAGAGCCTTGCTTTTGGCTGTCGGGATGCTGTATGTGCAGGATTTCTATTTCCAGCTTCCCATTGCTGTTTTGCTGACCTCTTTCTCACTCTGTAGGGAAGCATAAGTTAACACAAAGATTACAGTAAATTTGTTCTATGGTAAACTTACATCAAGAGAAGAAGCAGGAAGGCACTTCCACAAACCAGTAATGACTGCATGTCACTACAGTGTGGCTCATATATCACTGCAAATGACAAAGTGGTTTGAAGTGCATGAGAACATCAAAGGCCCCTTGTTTATTCAAGGTCACAGACAGATGGGATCTGGTGTATGGCAAGCCTATATGAAAGTTATGGTCGTTTGGAAAGGGGAATGGATGAAACCAAAATTGGAACAAGATGTAGCCATAAAGGCAGAACATGGCATGAAAAAAGATTATTGGCTCAGCACAGTTAAACTAAACTGTTTTTATGCTGATCAAGAAGGGGCAATATTGGAAAATGTTTGGGTTTTTTCCTCCTCTGAAGTGACTAATTTCACTTTTGGTGACTAGAAAACGTTTATTTTTTTGGTTAGGAGGTTATTTGTTGTATTTTGCATCTTTTAGAGAATGAGTCAGCTTTTTTAAGATAATGCAACTGCAATATTGCCTTTTTCCCTTCTAAGTTGGCATGCTGATGATGTAGATAACAGTATTTTATTGAAAATCACTGTTTCTGAGAATCCTACCCTTGAACATTTTCTCAACATTTTTATAATAAGGATAATGAAGAAATGCCTCAGATGTTTTAATTGCAAATTAATACATTCAATTTAGGTTTTCATCACCACAGAAATACTCCAGTGGCCTTTTTTACGTTCCCTTTCCTCCTCCTAAACCCAACAATTAAAAATAAAAGTTAGCTTGTTTTTTGTGGAACATCCAGGCGTAAACTCCATTTCCCCCCCTCACCTTTATTTCCAAAAGAAAAACACAGCCAGATTCTCAAAGCAATTTTAATCATCTCTTTGTGGTTGAGCAACTTAATGGTTTGGCTTAGCTTTGCTCCAGCACAAGTGTCAATAATTATGAAGATTTGTTTTCCCAACATTTACCAGTCTCCTGCTATGGGGAAAACTTTGCCGCAGTCAGTTCATTGTTCATCATAATTCATGTTTTTCCCTGCTTTTTTATTTCCTTATTTGAAGATGGCTTGAAGTTTTAGTTTCAAATTCTCAAGTGCACTCTAACTTCACCCCACCCACAAAGGAGAAGAGAAGATAATAGGGAGGGAGAGGAGGCATCTACCAAAAATGACCTGCACATTTTCACCTCCAAAACCAAAGACATGATTAGTATCTGCAAAAACTGTTGCATGCAAGAAATAATTTCCTGCCCAACTTACTGAGTTAGTCTAGAAAATCTACCCCCAACCCTTGTATTTTCTATGGGTACAAATCATGTTTCTTGACTTAAATATTCCCAGATAGTTTTATAGCTACTGAGTCATGCTCTAACCCATTCATCCAACAATCCCTGGTCCTGTTTCAGGCTGCGAGTACCATATTGTCTGTATAAATGTTTCCTGATTTAAGCTTTCCTATTTTTAGAGAATACTTCCCACAAACTTGTCAGGCCCCTAATTAGTGCACTGGACCACGAGGCATGTCAAACAAATTACATCATTTTTTGTATGTTGTAGAATGCACATTTATTAACTGGGTTTAATAATTGCTAAACTTGAAGTTATTTTGATTAATACAGAGTTTGAACCCGGTTTACTGGCACTCTTTCTGTTTTGGGGAAGAAACAAAGTCTCAAAACAAATGTTACTGGATTATAAAATTGATGAGAATTGAGTTTTTTAATGAGGCTTGAAAAATCTCAGGAAAATAATCTTTATCGTAATTAATTTGCAGTTTCTGTCTCTTCCTCTTTATCCTGCTAGCAGGAAAGAAAAAAATAGAGAGGACAATGAACAACTTAAAACAAAGTGCACATTTTCCTCTTATTCTCCTATTAAGAATTAGTGGAAGGTACAGAAACAATAAAATTTGTCTAGAGATTTATTTGGTTTGAGATTTCTAGTCGGGTTTTGAGAACAGAATTTTCTGAGTTAAACCCTTCCAGCTTGCTTCTACATGGAATATACTTACTCCAGCTGAACTGCACTTTAGCTATAGAGTTGAGAAAGTGAGAATTTTCATCCTTGTGGTGTTTCCATGTCTCATCTCCTCATTGCCACAAGAGTTTAGGGAAATGAGCAGAGCCCAAGAAATACTCTGGTTCATGTAGGTTGTTGGTCTTGGAATGACACCATTACGCTTGCACCTCTACAGGCAGAACTGCCTCATCACTGGAAGACTCGGGACTTTCAGTGATTTCTGAGTTACTTGCAAACCATTTTACCCACAAAACTCCATCATGATCTCCTCCATTACAATTCAAGTTACTCTCCATACTTTCTTATACCAGCTTATAATTCAAGTAACTTTCTAAACCTTCTCCCAGAAGTGTTCACACAAATCCTGGACCCTCTGGCACTGGTACTTTTAGCTGGAGTTTTTAAAGTGGGAAAGGAAAGGTTTAGAACAGCGTAATAGACTACGTCAGTTTTAACGGACCGACAATGATCATCTAGTCCAAATGCCCGAGCAATTCGGGGCTGACCAAAAGTTAAAACATGTTAAGGACATTGTCCAAATGCCTCTTAAACGCTGACAGGCTTGGGGCGTCAGCTACCTCTGGGGAGCCTGTTCCAGTGTTGTTGGTTATGTTTTGTTGGTGTGACTTACTAGCTAAAACACGGGAGACTTGTGGACAGAAGGGAGCTTAACTCAGAGTCGTTACTTTTGGAGAGTTTTAATCCATTTTCTCTGGACACTAAGTTCCCACAATTGATGAAAAAACAGTTACAGAGAATTTAGCTCATTAAAAACAAATGAAATACAGTTTAGGAAGTTTGAATAGCATTAATGAGAAAGAAAAAATACAAAGTAGGTCTAAAATGGGTTTTGCGGTGTATTCTCACTTTGACTTTGGCCAATTCAGAAAGTATAACTCGGGTGTTGATATCCTGAGTTTACTCTATATGGTAACATTAACGCTAGTAGAAGAGGGCCAGCATAATATCCATTATTCAGTTATGTCCTATCTAAATCTGTAAAATACCACTTAATCATGGTTAATCACTAGGTAAATTTTGTGCTGATTCTTTACACATCCTTATGCAATAGATTTCCATGGATCTAACATATCTTTTAAGCTGCGCTTTCATATTACAGAAAGCCATCTTGCCTCTTTCAAGAAATACAGCTATTTTTTTCCAAGTTATGAGTGCTTCTTGCTGCTTATAGTCTGTGGATGCCGAGTGATTCATTTCCCAAATGTTTACAGAGAACATCTAGTAGAAGAGGGGATCATGACTTTTTAAAATACCTATTTAAAGAAGATGTCCCAATAGTGCTGTGTAATCCAGTGCAGCTTCTCTCTTGTGGCCAGAGCCCACGGCAGAGCTGAATTGGTTTTAGTCAGTCAGAGCTAAGGGTTTTTTTGGCAGATGTATTTGACTATATTAATTCAAAATAATATTTTTAATGGGATGTAGAAGATTGTAATTGAAATGGCCAGATGGAGCATCTTATTTTTACTCATCTTTAGTATTATTTCAGGGCAATCTAAATTATTAGACTCTAGTTATTTTAATTTATGAATACTCTTTAACCATAACAGTGATACAGTTTTATGACTGAGATAGTAGAAAATTCATCTTGTCTGCAATCTTACGTTCTTTAAATTAAACATACCAAATATAAAAAAAATTTAAAAATAGACATTTTTTTTTTTCAGAAGTAGATTCTAATGTATGAAATATCTTTGGATCATATTTATCTCATTTTTGCATTCAAAAGCTTAGAAGGGAGAAAAAACTAGAGAGTTTGGGTCTTTTAAACATTGTGAATCGCTGTACTAACAAACTTTTTGAAGGTTTGGGTTTTTAGTTTTATCCAGTGTGTTTTGCTCTGGAAGGATTCTTCACATAATACAGAGCTGGGTTTTGGTGGGTTTGGATTTTTTTCTTCTCCCTGCAACATCCCCCTCCCCCGTTGTTTTGGTTTTTTGGTTTTTTTTTTTTTTGTTTGGTTTTTTTTTGTTGTTTTTTTCTTCTGTGTTAAAAGAAAATTCTCCTTCTGGTGGAAGAAGATTTATATATCCATAGCCACATCTCTGCCTCCCTTGAGCCAATTTTGACAATATGGCTCTTGTGCAATTTTGCAGTTGTATTCAAATGGTAACAGGCTGTGATCTGAAAAATATAAGTATGCATATGGTACACACGTGTGTTTCTATGGATGTCTATGCAGAATATAACATGCTAGCCAGTTCAGCAGGTAACCTGTGCATCCACATTTTGTTGCATTCATACACGAGCAGAATTACTTTCTGATACTATGGTGTCTTTCTGATGTGATGAAATGCTTGAGATATAAAATCTCAACACAGATCAGCTGTGTAACTTAAAAATATCTGTGGTGTCTCTGTTTCTTCCAATTACTTTCATACTGTATGTATCCAGTAATAAATAATAGGTGTGTTTGCTGCCAGCCCTGTTCCATCAATCTGAGAGCCAAAATTAAAGCTGGGTTCTTCACAAGAAATCCGCTGTTATTCAATCAGTTACAAAAAAATTTGTTTAGAACTCTGAGCCAGACTAGAATCCAAACCACTCTTTCATAGCTGCACAGACTTCACAGAATTAAGGTGAATGGAAAATAATAAAAATCTGTTCCTGTTGCTAGCAGCAAAGAACTATAGCTCTGAAATGGATTTTTCGCATAAGATAATTATATCCTAATCACAGCTGTGCTTTTCAAAGTTGTGCCAATTTTACAACATTCATCATTAAACACCTGGATTTGCGTGTTGTGATAGTGTTTCTGCGTTGTATTTTACATATTTGATGAATACTGTAAGAGTGCCTCTCTATATTATTTATATATTGTTTAAGCCAGCTGAATTTAATGCTCAAAAGCTGATTAGTAGCCTAAAGGTATAAGGTTGCCCATACTGATCCAAATTACTTTCTATTGAAGCGTTCCATTGATGTCAATGGCATTATATGAGCCTCCATATGCAATATATATGTATGCATCCACAGATTAGAAGGAAACAGTAATGAAGATTTCTGAGGTCTGTGAAACTTGGGCAATTCTGTATTATGAAGTATATATTTCAGTTTGCTGCTATATTGGGGTTTACATTATTAATTTGGAAAAACAGCTGTGATTATTAACAAATGAAAGGTGTTTACAAAATAGGCTTGATGCTATACTCTCGTCCATGTGTATATTTTCTTCTGTGTGGCTCCAGGAAGATATATTGCTCTAAGTGTTGCTAAAAAAACAAACAAACAAACAAAGTCCTGTTTAAATCCTTCTTAAATACCTACTCAGGTTAAGTGAAGAGACTAGAATATGGAATGAGGCCCAATGAAATAGCACTTGGAAAAAAAAACCCAGCCCTAGCAGTATTTATTACTTTCCTTGTAGTTCAAGTTTGATTTTAAACATATTTAGGAAGAAATAAAAAATTTTTAATGCCGAAACATTAAAATGCTTTTAAAAGTCAAAACTTAGGTCACATTTCTTTCCAGTCTCTCAGTGAAGAAGTTTCCACTTCATCTGGGTATTTTCTCGTTGGCTTTTCTTTGTTGATCATCTTTGTTGTTTCTGTTTGGTGTGTTAGTTAACACAACCTCTCCTCCCGTGTAAAGGACATGTTAACCTTCCATATTTGAAGAAAAGCAATTGGAGTGGAGGTGGTAAAACGGGTTTAAAGAAAGTATAGTGCAGAGATGGAATAAAATCATCGTATTTCAGTCTGACCTTGCTATTGCAGCTGCAAAAGCTCCATCTATATGTAATACATATAGTGGAAATTATTTAAAGGGTGTAAGTCACCATCTTAATAGGTGAAGGCAGTTCTGTGAGAGGCTCAGGTGAAGCAGGGCCAGTCTGTAACAATATGTAGTTCCTTGTCTGAGTCAGAGCAGGGAGTAGCGACAGTGTGCAGCTGTGCATGTATGGTGCCAGAGCTCCTTTGTCTCCCAGTACTTCCCAGATAAAATATATAATAAGGAAACTCATACAGTTGTTGACCTTTAAATGTATATTATAGCCTTTCATTTCATGGTTTTAAATAGCTATTTTCTTATTATAATTTAATAAATGTTATGCCTACAAACCTGGAAAAATTGGCTTGTTCCATCAATTTCGAAGGAACATAAAGTACACTCTGTACTCTGTTGTAAAAGTTTTATTAAACTTGATAGCATTTAAAATAGTCTTTGAGAATTGCTGACACAATGATTCTAGGTTCTTCTTGGCTTGTATATAGCCCTAGCAGTGCTTGCAACAAGAAACTTATTTGCTGAACTTGTAATTATTACTGTAGTCACACCAGTCTCTGGCCGTAATGCCTTTCTAGGTCTCAGTGCATTAGATTCAAGGGAAGGGTAAAGATCATCTCAGGGAAGAGTTTGCCCTGGGGGATTTCAAGTAAGCAGATAAGAGCATTTAAACTGTTCTGCAGCTGTTGAATGACGGGCATATTTTGTAGGGAAGCCTGGAGTGGTGCTGGGACGGATGCATTGATATAAAAGACAAGTCAGACTCAAGCTGTCAGCTAAGCCCATCTGTAAAATAAGATGAATAGACCTTTGGATATCTTCTTGTATTAATGCGTATTGTAGAAAAGAAATAACTAGTAACACTGCGGAGGAGTGGATCCTCATCTAATAACTTAAATTCAGTGTGAGAGTTGCAAATGGCAATCCATATATAACTAAGGAAAGCTAGGTTTTGGGAATGAGCATTGCACTTGGATAAATATTCATGTCAAAGCAGAAGAAATTTGGAATTTGCATAAGTTGTGACAGTGACTCTAGCCTAAAAATATCCTTTCTTTTTAGTGGTTTCTAGTACTTGCCTTGCTATGTACTGTCTTGGTGCTGCAGGAACCCTGCTAAAGCCTGTAAGGGTTAACGTGACTGACCAAAAAATGTAAATGCAGCTGGTTTTGGGGGTCTGTAAGGCCTCAGTCAATGAATTTTGCTACAAGAAAGGAGTAAAATGCTGGTAAGCCCTTTCCTCAGAAATTACCCAGTGGTAAATCAGGGCTGGGGAATGTCCCTTTTCTGACTGAAAGGACATCTAATCTAGAGAAGTTTTTTTTATGAAGCTTCTATACTGATCTTTATGGGTAAAAATAGTACCTGCACTGGGAGGGGCAGGGAGACCCTCAAGGCAATTTTTTGTAATTTGAACTGCTATTAATTTTTGTGGCATCTTCTCTAAGCCTCTCCTAAACTAGGAATCAAGCCCTTTAATACTTGCTATGATACAAATATTTTATCTTAAGAAGGCAGTGATGAAAGAGGAGACACAGCGATATTCATTGCTGAGGAATTTCTAAAGAATGGAATTTCCATCATGGCTGCCTTTGAGCCATTCTCTGTTAAGAAAATTGTTTTAAAAGCCCGGCTATAATCAGTAGTTAGGCAATATGAGATAAAAATATGCATTAGAAAACCACGCTTATGATTGGCATCATTTTGAAACCATCTTTTTACCTTGGACATGTGGGACATGGGGCTCATAATGGAAATGCGTGAGATTTTGAGAGTCCTGCTGCAGTCCATCCAAGCCAAGTAGCATAACTCGATGATTGATGGAATTTTTGGGGTGGAAAGAAGAGTGGAAGATGGCTTTTAACTATAGCCCTGTGGTAACATATCTCTGCGTGGTGATACAGCACTCGAGGGGATGCTAAAAAAACCCTGAATTAATAAAACTGTGTGAGGTGAGAAAAGCCTTGTTGTAACAAACCAACAAAAGCATTGTCAGGGGCAAGGAAGAGAAGAAAACCCCGGGACCTCATCTCTACTTTGCTGACAGAGCGTAGTAGTCAGCCAAATGGTCATGTATTCTGTGCATTCTTTTTATTTTTCATTTGTTTTCTTGGTTAGCGTACAACAAAGAACAGCAGTGATGGACAGAGCCACAAACCCACAATGACTGTATATATTACAAAAATACGGACAGTGCTTACAGGAAAGTGACACAGCAGATTTAAAACGTGTGGTAACGTTAAAAATGTCTCTGTTTATTCTGGTTCCCACACTTTCGGGAGTTACAGGCATATGCTTTTCCCTTGGCATGAATCTGACAGAGCACTTAGTGCCTACTGAAGGCTAAGTCAAGTATAGCAGCAGGGCCAGGCCCTGAGGCCTAAGTAGCAGACTTCATCATCCATCATCCCCTGACAGATGATTTTCTGCCTCTCTATTACATAGGGAGAAAATGTTCACACAATGCACAGTAAATACAGATCCAAGGAGGGGGAATCTCCTGTTCTTACCTGTGACCAAATTGTCATTGTTATTAAAAGCATTTAGTTCACTTAAGTAAGGAAAAAGGTCAGGGAACCAACATTAAGAGGTAACAAGGCATCAGAGCTGCGCAATTTCCTGTAATCATGTTTCCTTGGAGCACAAAATGCTGGGTGTTTTTGTAAAAAAGCAAACACAGAGAAAGAAAGAAGTGGAAGCTGTGTGTTAGTTTAGCTAAATAAAAGTTTCTGTATTTTTATGGACAGAAAGAAATTTTGTGTGTGTGTGAAACCGTTGGTAGTTTGAAGTACCCTGCGTGAGATGAGTATATTTTGGATATTGGTGCTTTTACCTGTATCTCTGCCATGCTGTGTTTGGGAAGGGTTGGGGCTGTGGTGGTAACTGGGCCGGGTGGGTTTTATGGAAGAGCATGAAGGGGTGAGATACCAAATACTCACTGTCTTTTGAGTTTACTTAGGTGGGAACAAATATTAGTATAGGGGCACCCTTTGTAATCTGCTGCACTTGAAACACAGAGAGGACCCGAGGTGAGAAACAGGAAGGTGGCATACGCAGATTAGAGAGGAGCTGCCTCAGTTGCTGGAGTTGTTGGAGTGGTCCAGCCAGAGGTGTGGACTTGCTGAAAACATTCTCAGCTGAAACAGCCTAAAGATTTCTTTTTCTATGGATTTGCTTATTCATACAGTGTATGCAGGAAGTGATGGCCTGGGGTTTGAGGCTGATGCAAGATTTGGTGAGTTATACAAATCTGGTAGAAATATATCTAATTTGTTATCATCTCAGGCCTGTGAGCCCCCTGAAATGGGATGTCACTTGAGAATATTTACAGGTCTCTGTTTCCAACTGAAGAATATATTTCTATATAGTTTTTACTACTTTGCCTTCTTTTGGGCTTCAGAGGCCCTTAGCACAAGCTGTGTCTATGCTGTCAGAGCTTTGCCGTTGCTTTGCCCTGGCAAAAAGCACAGAACTAGCTACTGCTGTGCAGGCTTATTAACAGTAGACATCACAAAAGTGTTTGGATCCAACCCTCACCACCTCTGCATTATATATTCACCTCACAGGGCAAAAATACTTTCAAAACTATTAAGTCTTATTGAATTTTGACAAAGGAATCATCTAAGGACCCACTGTGATGATGACAGTGGTTTTTGGACATTGAAGAAAAGTGTTTGTCTGAGAAATTCTTACATCATCTCTAGGTACTTCTATATGCAGCCACTAGGTAGCCTGAATAAATGCATACTTGCTGAGGTGTAGTATTGACGCTATGGTAAATGGAAGGGATTGTCTGGCATTTACTGTGTATGTTATAGAAAATTCAGATCAGCTCCATACTTGTTTTTCCTATCAAGGTCATCCAAACCACTAAAAAGTCGTGAACTGCAGAAGGAAGTTCTAAGAGTTCTCATGTGGTCATTGCTAGAGAAATCATTTCCTTTAGTATCCATATGTTCAGCATCTTTGCCTTGTTCTATCTCTGGTAAAGTTGTGGCATTGCTTTTAAGGGAGAAGAAGAGACAAAAACTTTCAGATAAAACTTTTTGAGTAACCTATTTGAAAATTGCCTTATTGAATCATTACACTGAGCAGAATGCTTGTTTTGCTATGGTTATGGAAACAAGTAAGAAATTCTGCTTCTCTCTTCCTTCATAACTGCTTTTTCCAGCTTCCAGCTGAGGCTGAAGAAGTTATTTCTTTGTTGTCTTACCTTTCCAACCAATGTACAAAGTTCATGAAAGGAGATCCTCCATTTGAAGTGATGTTTCCTAAGTCTCAGCTACAGCCAAGTAAATTAAAATACTAATTGTAAACCCAAACTCTGCCAAATATGGTGCTTTGGTCCCATCCTAGAGTGTGACATAGAAAATACTCCGCTGTTTTTGAGCACTGTTAATAGACTCCAGCTGGCTGTTTTTAAATGTGTGGCATTCACAGATGCTGCCTTTTTTTACTTTCATATCTGCTAAACTCTGGTGGACTAAACACATGCCAGCAATGCCAAAGTATATAACGCAAACAGATCTCACTCACTTCCATAGGTGTGTTTGTTTTTTAATAGCATTGGATGCATTGAACCCACGTTATGTATTTCTGCTTAGATTTCTGCTGTGATTAGAAGGAAACATGGGTCTCAATTTGACTGTGAACCCAATAGTCCTCCTTGTAGTTTCTTCTTTTTTCACCTCAATTTATCAGCTTGTTATAGGTGTTGCAGTTGATGTGATCCAAAATATCATTAGGGATATGTATGCATGTGGTGCCTGGTGTCCAAGTCTCTAACACAACTGATTACTAGGTGGCCCTAACCTGATCTGAGTCAGCCCAACTTTGAGCGTGGATGACCCTGGAGGTTTCTTTTGGCCTGTTATTTTAAGATTCTGTGATTCTGTGTTTGGTTTCCGTGTGTACAGTATTCAGCTAACAAGATCTCATACAGGCAGGCTGGTTTTGTCCATAAAAATGCAATGGCCTTGGGGTACGTTGATCCACCCAAGTTTCTTCTTGGCAAGAGGAGCCCAACCTCTGGTTCCCGTTTTGCTTGCTTTTATAGCTGTTTCTGGGTCTGGTATGGGGTTCTGCCATGATGCAGAGGATTACTTTTCTGGGTAGGTACTCATTGCTTCTGTGGTTGAGTAGTTGGCTCAGTAAAACAGATGACTAGATGCTTTGAAGAAGCTTGCTGCGTGTGCTGGCGTGTTAGGCAGGCATAATAATAATGTAGGTCTTGCTACACTGCCTTGTGGCATGCTTGTTTGTGAGCTCAGGCCATTCCTGGCAGGAGTGATTCTGAGCATTGGGTCATCCAGAGAGAACTGAGAGAATAAGCTGGGCTACAGACAGGACCCATGTTAGTGTGTTTTGTATATAGCTGTTCACATGCTGAGCAGAGTGAAAGAGTGATTTAGAGACAGCTGTATAGCACTCATCGGTGCTCTGATGTCTGAAGCCGGAGATTAAATTTCTGTGTAAAGGAGAACCCCCAAGACAGAGGTAGAAAGATTATGGTTTAAAGCAGGCTGATGGTCAGTAATTAATCCTTGCTGAAGAGTTTTCTATGCTGCCATGCACTGACCTTCTGTAGCCTTAGCTGTGATTGCAACTGGTTTGAAATGTTTTATCTTTGCAGCTTTAGAAAAAAGCCTTTCTATAAAACAGAATTTTTGTAATAGTTTCCAACTAAAAGGCCTCATGTGCAGGCACAGCCACGTACCCTTTCTCAAATGCAGAAAACCCCAACAGCTAAGGCCCAAAAGATGCAAGGAGCCCTTTCCGGAGAGCAGATGGTCAGAAGGAAAGGAATGTTCTTGGCAGTGGTAGAAAGAGAAGTCTAAAACACCTTCGCTTTGTATTTTCTTTTGCCTGTTTTATGCTTGTAATGAAACAGGAAAGTCTTGGTAATCCAGTACCTAACTGTGGTCACTGTGATGTAATTCAACTAATCTAGTAAAAAATCTAAAGCTTGAAGCTTGGGGATGTGAAACCTTCTAGATTAAAGGAGATAGGGATAGAGGTTTTGGTCAAGAAGGACCATTTCATAACCAAAAAGTCATTGTACTTGCGAATGACTACTGATGTGACTAATTATTATCATACTTTGGGGGGAAAGACAGTTGTTCAGTGAATGTATTTTTTTATTCTTTTCTCCTCTGTTCCTCCAGTGAAGTTAGGCTTTTTCATTCACTGGCAAAGATGAAAGTATCACTCATTGAACACTCAACAAATTTGGTTTAATTTTCCTAGGTTTCTGAGAGGAGAGCCAGAAATCAAACTTGGAGTCTGTTGCTGCTAATCAAATCATGACAGAAAGGTAAGAAACTGTCTCTTCTTTTTTCCTAGAGTTTGGGCTTTGTCCCTTCTGCTCCTGCTGCTCACAGTTATATTTCCAAAACTTTGCATGTCATCTCATAGGCAGACTTTCCTGGAATTTAAATTTGATCCATGATTTTTTTTCTGAAAGGGAAAAGGTTCAACCAGCTTTTGTGACTAGCAGAAACTGGAGAAAGATCTCTGTGAAAGGCACATTCAGTTACTACTGCACGAAAGACTTGGGGTGAGGCCAGCAAGACCATTTGTGCAAGAAGATAGGAGGTTCACACACGGGTTTTATACAACTTTGTTGGGAGCATTCAAACTGTGGTTTCATTCTGGGATTAGTGTCTGGTGTCAGGTTTTATATTACATGTTCTACCATAATGAGTTGCAACAGGATGAGCAAAAATGGACAGGCAATCCCACCTCCAGATTTCCCAGCCCTGTCACTTTTAGCATTGTAATTTTACTTTTTTACTTTTCTTTATCTTTGGCTTATTAGCACAAATATTCCTGAGGACAGTCCACATCAGCTATTTATGTTCATAGACCTATTCCTATTTGTTCCAGCAATCTCAGCCAAGAACATCTCAGAATTGACATTTTTAAAAAGCTTTTGTTTATGGGAAATTTTACACGTTGGATTTTCCAAACACTCAACTGGGGAGTGATCACTGCAAACATCTGAGAATACTTTAGCTCTTCTAATTCTCTTATGATGTCTTACTAATACCCAAAGAGGGAACAACTGCTTGTTTTATAAACTAGTCTGCCAGGTTTCTTCAAAAGTTGTTAACAGTCCCAAATTTTCTAAGCAGATATTTGTATCTTAAATACATTTTGGTTTGCTCCTCCCTAGCTAAAGCTAATATTTTCCCTTCGTGGCATGTGTCAGGACTAGCTTTTTCAAGCCTATAAGGTCTGTTGTTGGGAAGTTTTAAATGGAACACAAGCTAAATGCAAGTCTTCTGCATAGGAGTGAATTTTGCCCTGCTTCAGTCTCTCCTCCTTGAGTATATGTAGATGTAGACTGATCAACAAAATTGCAATTCAACTTTGTCTTTTAGTTCTGGTTAAAATAAATGCTACTGAATTTTAAAAGTTCAAATGTTCATTGAAATGCATACAGCACTGCCCCTGGGATAATACCTAAAGTATTTGTCGGTAAGCAATATTAATATACAATTTGCAAAGCAATAACTCGTATCCCAAGTGAAAAGGAAACACCGTGAAGCTAAAAGGTAAATAATAAATACTCATGAACAGGCATTCTGGAAAATCACAATTGGAAGAAGTGGTAAATCCCAAGGTTTTAGTTGTTTTGCTCTTACTTATTAACTTAGGTCCAGAGTTTTGCTGTTTTCTGCTGGTGCCCTGGGGGAAAGCTCTGTCACTTTAGATGAAAAAAGAGTTTTTACAATGTTACCAACATGTTCTGTCCTGTGTGTCCAGACTTAAAAAAAAAAAAAAAAAAAAAAACAAAGATGGGAGGGGAGGGGGAGCATTTTTGGCAAACAATAGAGGCAATAAAGGAGGCTTCTTCCAAATATTATTGGCAATAATATTATTGATGATAAGAATCTGCTAGATGCTGCAGGAACATAGCAAGACAGAGTATTCATTCCTGTATTACTTCATGGTATGCTGATACTGGTCCCTTGAAATGCGTAGGAAAATGGGGAGGCTTTCTGGGACTAGCAGTTTAGAGCAAGTCTTCCAAACTTCACGATGTCTGCCAAGGACTCCTGGAAAACACAGACGTTTAGAACATATGAAACTGCCCACAGACTGAAAATTAAGCACAGGTAAAAGTGCTTCCTGGAGCTTTGGTTAGGGGACTCATTTTGATCAATGAATAAATCTATGACTCTTAGCAGAGACACTCCAATGCAGGAATGATGCCAGTGTTTTCAATCACAGTGCCTCTGCTGAAATAGTGATTGCTATCTGACCTACCAAGGGAAAGGTGATGTGAGCCAATGTGCTCAGGGAAACCATTGTTCTGATGTTACAATATAGTGAAGTTGCTAGGATATAGAAATGCTAACTGATTGCGACCTACCCTCAGAACAATACCACGATGGTTGGCTGGGAACCACCCTGAAAGTAGGGAACAACATTTTACAAGGGATTGAGTTCCAAAAATGGCGAAACAATTCAAATCTAAGACAGCTATCTAACTGGATAAGTAATGTGAAACATCCAGGCTGAACAGAAATAATTGGTGACACATCACTGCAAAGAAAAACTAGTTGAAGAAAGTTTGTAAAAATACCAACAGCAATTAGGGCAAGAGGCCTATAGGCTGAGTAATTGTCTTTAAAACACTGAGTACCATGTGTATTTCTTACTAAGTAAGTCTAAATATTAATGGTAATTTAATGGACAGATTTAAATTTATAGGTAGTAGGAATTTTTCAGAACTGTTTTTTAGTAGTGGAAGTGGCTTAGATAATGCAATATCCATGTACGATTAAAACAGTAAAATTTTGATAAATTCAGCCCAACCATTATACTTCATTAACAAATAGAAATACTTATAGACTTAGCTACTAAAGGTGTGGTAGCCTTACAGGCTGAATTTGTACTAAGGAAGGGGAGAATCTTAAGGAGAGGCGTGTCATCCCAAAATTTTACAAAACACCAAGAACCTCCTAAGTACTTCAGCACGTCAAAACATTGAGGTGAGGGCTAGATGGGACAGTGATGAGTTGGGAAAAAGAACTCAACTTTATCGATAAAGTCCATCCAGGGGGATGGATGGATGGACTAAGGCAGCTGTGGCTTTAATGGAAAGCAACAGAATTTGGTGGGGTTTGCATCTTTCAGTCTAAAAGTTGGAATTTTGAGGAGAGGGCTTGCATTGCTTGTATCTACAAAAAACACTGCCCACTTTGTGTTTTTCTGGGTTGGTGCATGGATTAGCACGTCTTTTTTGTATGTTGAGCTCAGGTGTTTATGTGGATATGCTAAGTCTTACCAACTGGTACTTTAAATACAAATTGTGCTGTTTGTTCTGCAAACATCCATACATGGGTACACAGGAGTAGTCCCACTGAAGAGTAGAGAGTATTTATGTACCTTGAGGGACAAGGTCTGTTATCGGCTCACTCTGCGAGCTGAGCCCTCAGCACTTGTGTTTTAGGAAAATATACCATGGCTCAGAAGGTAGTTCCTATCATTCCTGAGCCAAATTCAGTGGCTTGCTGAACCACAGCATTGCCGCTGTGTTGAGAAAGATTACCTTGGTAGGGCCACAGTGTTAATATTTGGCTTTCTAAGCACAATTACTTCATTATCGTGTGGACTGAGTATAATACAGCATGAAAAAAACCCAGTACTTGTACACTAGAAATAAAACTATACTAGTGTTTTGAATAAGAGACTTCTCAAAAATATTTCCACCTTACTGGCATCTCCAAGTCAAGAAAGAAAAATAGTTTTAAGACAGTGAAACAAAATTCTCTTCCCAGCCACAGTATTTCCTGGAAGAGAAAAACTATCAATATGCATAAAGTAGGGAACATGCTACAAGGCTGGCCAAGCCTGCCTCCTGTGGATAGTTAATCTACGGCTATAAAATTATATTGTTCTTTGTATTAGTCTTAAATGAGTTGTACATATGTCCATTGTTGTCAGCTTAGAAAGTACAGTTGTGAAACCTTGGTTCCAAATGCTTAAACATTTTGTCATATGAAAAGAACTGAAAGCAGCCCAGTTTCTTCAACAATTGCATTAAGCCCTAGATGGCTAGGTTAGAAAGAAGTCTTTGCTAAGCATTCTTCACAGGGAAGCTGTAGGAAAATATATTTTTAAAACTGTTTAACTCTTGCTGTTCTGTCTGCATATTGTTTGGGAAGAAGACTTCTGTCTACATTGGTATTATTGCGGGTGCTAAAATTAGGTGAGTAATCACTGACTGACTTTATATAAGCACCTACAGCCTCCTTTCAGCAAATGATTGAAGTATTTGAGCTGGTTTAAGGATGGGCTAAAGTATACAATCAATGTGAGTTCTTTGAAACTGGGTGTTATATCTAATAAGGAGTTCTCTGTTAATCCAGAATCTGGCAGTACAATGAGCCATGTTAATAGTAAGGTCTGTGGGAGAGATGAGAGGGCAGAGTCAATATGGTTTGAGGTGCAGGTGACTTGTATTTGTATTAGTTCCCCTCCAGGTGACTTTGTTTTTCCTTCTGTGAATTCTGTCCTTTGCACTGGCTTTTCTTAGGAGCAGGGAGTTTGAAGAGAAGTCCTTTCAGGAGAAAACACTGCTTGAGTTAAAATATTGCAGAAAATGGGGACACACACCTTGAGTTTTAGATTTGGGGGAATTAATTTTCCCCCCAGGTCTGAGTCAGGCTGAAACCACAAGCACTGGGGGCCCTCAGGGGCCGTGAAGGACAGGTTGTGTGAGAAGTGATTAGGGCTCTGTGAATTGCCAGGCTTCAGCTCCAGAAAAAGTTGGAAGCATCAGAGGCATAAATTTAGTTTGTAGCATCTGATCTTCCCCCGTGGAAGTCTCCACAGCACTAGAGCTTGCAGAAGCAGTGGTGAAGCCCAGCTAGCCTGGGTCCAAGGAATGAAACAAGCTCTACTTTGCCACTGACCAGTGCTTGCCTTTGGCTACATCCAGTTTCATCTACTTCCATCTTGCAGGCCACGCAAAGTGGCCTCACCTTGCATTTCCATTAACTGTGCCACAAGGCAGAGAAGGGCACACCTGAAGACACGAGGCACTGTTCTTCGCATGCAGAATGAGCTTTGTGCTTAGACTCTCTTTACCTACTCTGTAATTTTGCTGCTCATCTGCATGTGTGTAGGCAGTCAAATACTAAAATTGTGTTGTAGCTACATAGTTAAATCACCTGAGTGGAAGGCAGAGTCCCGCAGGAGTGGCATCAGAGCTAGTATGCATGCCTTGCTTGCTGTTAAGGCTCATTTTCAAAAAAGTTCCTACACCTGTTAGGCTTATGGCTTCAGGTTATGCCTGGCAGGTGTGATCTCTTTTTCCACAGCTGCAGCCCCTTTCTAATCTTGTAACGGTTTTAAGGCACAATTAGTGGTTTGACTCCTTTAAACCAGCTAAAAGGTCTTGTCCTAGGAGAAGTAAACAGTTGCATTCAAATTCAGGCTTCTTTCCCATTTTTGAGTGGTTTGCATGACTCCAGGTACGGAAGGAACCCTTCTGGACTGAAATTGAGTGATCAATGAACTGGTGAGTGATGAAGAGGCATTGCTTGCTCTTCACAAATTTTATTGTGTTTCTTTACACAGTATTAGTATAGTAGTTCACTAAATATTTTCCATTAAGAGGGGGGATTCTTTTGGAAAGGCAAGGACACCGCATTTTTCCTTTCCACTTTGGTTCCTGCCTTGTTCTGAAACAGCAGGTATTAAAAAAAAAAAAAAAAAGGCTGTTAAGACTGTGCTGATGCAGTTCAAAAGAATGTAATGTTGATGTATATATTGTGTTTCATCCCATGTTTTAAAGATCTAGTACTAGAACCAAAAGGTCTTGGAGAGAAGTCCCTTGGGAAGCAGCCTTGTTCTCAAGTTTGTGAATTTACAGTTAAGAGGCAAAACCAGGGAAAAATAAAACTGATCACATAATAACAATTAGTGGGAGAGAAAAACATGTGGTGGCTAAGGGTTTTGATTTCAAATCTAGAATACTAGGTTGTCTTCCTAAACTGTTTAGGGGGAAAAAGGCTTTTTTTTTTTTTTTTTTCCATTTAAATATGCCTCTTATTCTCTAAATTTTGAATAGTGGTGTATAGTAATATAATGGTCATATTAGAAAATATGTGCATATAGAAAGGGTTGGTGGCTGCAGTGGCATAGGCAGCTCAGTTGTTGTGAGAGATTAGGACTAGTTGCACACAGTCTAAAGCAGCGGGAGAAAATACCTCCAAAAATGTGAATTTCAAACTTTATAAATGGCTCAGGCATCAGTGGATTAGTATTGCTTCCAGGCTTGTCATGATGAGCCCGGCTTCAATTCCAAATAGCAAATAGCTTTGCATCATAATCAGTCTTTGGCCGGCGTTGTCTTTTCATCTGTGTGCCTCCAGCTCTCGGTGCTGTGAGCCTTCAGGCCTGACAGAGAGTTGTTTCATGTACCACATGGTGGGTAATAATACAGGAGGCCTCCACCTCTCTAAGCTAAAACGGATTCTTTATTAAGAGCGCAAGGGTTCTGCATTTGTAGATTGCACTCGGGCCATGTGCACGCAGAATAGCTTAACTGGTGTCCAAGCTCCAAAAAACGAAAAACAGTGTTCTTTCTTCCGAAGTCTGTGGGGAGATGCTGCAGAAACTGCCTTCACAGGAGTATTTCAGGAGAATGCATGTGCTAGAACAAACAGCTAATAGAGGAATCATTTTGAAACTTAGGTGTGTGTGTATACATGTGCATGCATACACGCAACAAAGTAACGTTGAAATGGTTGTAGGGAACTCTTTCTGGAGGAAGATATGATTTCCGATATTAAGATTTCTTGTGCTTTATTCCAGAGAGTCTTGTTCTGTCACTGTTAAAGACATATTGCTGAGCAAGATCAGTAACTGATCTGGCACGTCCCATTCATCTATTTACCTGCGTTGCACAGGAACAGAGGATTTAGGGGAATGAAAAATACTTGCTGCTCAGTGCATGTGTGTTCTCCATTGAAACTAGAAACAGTTTAGCACCTTTGCTCTGCTTGGCTATGTAATTTATTGGCATGGATTCCTAACATCATGCTGTTTTTTTACAAAAAAAAAGACTTTTTCATGTAACAAAATGTAGATAATTGCTTTGACATTTTGGATTAAGAGAGCTGTTTATCTTTTTTAAAAGTGATGATGTTTTTTGTAATTGTATTGTCTTTATTAATACACACACGATGGTTTGTAAAATTGATTCTATCTTCCAAAAAACCTAGCTGGTTAAAAAAGTAGAATAGCTGGGAGTGTAAGGCCAAAACAATGAGTTTGGGGATAGAGAGTCAGCTGATATGACTTTGTTCACATTATTCACTTAGGGAATAAAAATTAATATTTGAAAAATATATTAAAAACCTAAAGCCGCCTCATTTTGCTGCTGCTTTTGGCGTATTTGCCAAGGGACACAACTGTGTGTTCAGAAAGAAAATTGTTTCTGGTTTGAGATTCTACTAAATAATCCCTAGGTTGATTTAAAGTTTACTCCCAAACCTACACTTTCAAATTTGCCATGTATTTATGTTGAAATACTGTGACAAATCTACCAATGCTTGCTTTCTGGCATTGGTAGATTTCGGATTTTGGTGTATTAGTGTGTATATCAGCAGCAGTAATAACTGAAGCTCATGGTACAACTTATGATTGAATGCTGAGTTGGTAAATTTATATTTTTTTTAAAGTTTGCTGTTTTCATGACTAAATGAGGATCTTTTCACATGGAAACAATTGTGTGCAGAAAATTGCTGCAGCAATTTTGGAGGCCATTTCTAATTTACAAATTTTCCCATGCACAGTGTGTCCTTGTTTCTGCCTAAAAACATACTTTAACAGTCAAGTAATATAAATTCTTTAAAAATGGAGTTTTATAAGGGAAATACTGATACCATCTTAGCTACATGCATAGCAATTTCAAAAACGGACCCTCCCATGCATTTACGCTGACTTTTCAGTTTTTACTTTTTCCCCAGCTGCAACTGGCTTTTTTTTTTTTTTGATGGTTACTCTTTTTGCCATTGAGTGTTCATGCATTGACAAGAAAATTCTCTGCTGTTTCCTCTTAACAGCAGGTTTTCATGAGTATTAAACCCCAAACTAGTTATGTTGATGAGGGAATATTTGAATCGTTTCATCAAAATTGATACAGTTACTTTCCAATTTCAGGACTTTCTTAATTTAAAATTTCTTCTTTCACATTTAATACCTTTTCTCATCTAAATGGTTTTTCTGCCACATTCATCAATTTTTATGGTGCATTGTAAATTGTTCCCAAGTCTTTTGTGGTGATTTAGACAATTTATCTATTAACAAAATTGTAATACAAGAATACAATCATTTTCTGCTGCATGCCTTAAATTTTTCAAGTAATAATACTTCTCTGTCAAAGATGCTGTGACATTCTAGAAAACAGTTTAAGTAGATACTTTACTGCCAATGATTATGGTGTTTCAGGAGGTTTTCAGTGAAGTCAGGCCCCTAATTAAGCATGGAAAGCAACTTAGTATCTTTCAGAATTATTTAATCTTTGAGCAGAAATCAACTAATTTATTTCTCAGACAAAGTAATTAAAATCCTGCCCATGATTTTAAATATATATTTCCTTCTTGGTTGCACAACTGATTCTCAGTGCTTCATTCCTTACTAACTGCATGGTTAAGCTTAATGTATGCACAGGCAAATTCAATTTTGCTGTAGTAATTAGTATGCATTTTGAGGGGGAAAAAAAAGCAGCAGCATGCATAGCAAGGTTTGGTATCATCACATATATTATGCATGTATTGCAAGAAGAAATCACAGATGTAAATAGACCCATTAGCAATATAGATTATTTGCATTATTTTGTAAAGTTCTTTAATTGCACTATAAGAATTTTGAAATGGAGAAAGAATCAAAGGGCAAAACAACATTAGAAAGTTCAGGTAATGCAATGTGAATTCAGAAGTGAAGGAAAAGTGAATTAATTCATGTTTTTAGGAATTGTTCAGAAATCACCTAGCCTATAAAACTCATTTTCACAAGATTTTGCAGAAAGGAAGAGACTTAGAAGAGAAACAGAATTGGACTTTAAGTTAGCAAAGACAGCTAAGAAATACTAACCCTACAGAGGTTCTGTGGAAATAACATTGTGTGTACATTCTTGTCAAAAACCAACCAATGATATATTACAGTTGTGAGTTTTTATTTGGTGCAAAAGGTATCTCTTTATTCATCAGTGGTTTTGGTTTAGGGATTCTTAAGGAGGATAGAGGTCATGGAAAATTATGGATTATACACTCAGAGAAATAAGTACATATAGAGGAAGATATAAAATAATACCTAGAGTTTTGGAAGTCATGTAAGGTCCTATCTGTCTAGCAAAGGCAGTTTTTGACTAGTGAGGTGTGTAAAAGGGTTTTCCTTGTATGCAAGTTTTTTTCCTATCTGCATAACACATGGAGTTTTTTCACCTCTGAAACAGCCAGCAGTAACACCACTTAGAGGCTAGACAGACAACCACTCACCTGACCCACAGGAACAATTTCTAATCTACTGACTTCAGATTTATTTGAGTATGATCTACTGGCACCAGGAGAATTGCACTCCCATTGTTCGAGTGAAATACAGTAGGAGTTTCATGGGCAGCAGGAAGGCTGCTGTGGGGTTCCTCCGTCCTGCTGTGGTTCGGACGCGGCAAGCGCATTCCTGGGTCACGTGCAATTGTTCCTACATGTTTGATGATTCATTGACAGTGGCTCTTGAAGATAACTAACTCTGGTAATAATTACTGCCCTGGCTAAATATGTGCTATCACCCCACCATTGTTCTTCAGGGTTTGGAAATAAGTCATATGTTGGATTCAGAATCAATGCAGTCATTTTATGGTTATTTGTGCTTTAATAAAGCTATGGGTAAATAATTCATTAAGAATCACTTACATTTACATGGCCTTGTCTCTTCTTGACCTGAAAGCTCTTATATAGAGCAAAATGATTAAAGTTCTTGGTTAGGGTAGCAAGATGTGTTGTTCCCTTCATCCAGTGGTGACTCTTTCCAGAGTGTGTGTAAGAAAAAGAAATACTGTATAAAAAGATGCATGATTAATCATACATATTTGTTCATGTTTCAGCATTATCTTCCTTTCTGTGAATATAGTAGCAATGAATAATTTTTAACATCAGAGGATGCAATCAATGAGGATTTTGGCTGACTAAGGATTTCTGGGTTTGCCCTATGAAAAAGCCAGTTGACATTCATTAGAGCTTAAAAAAAAATAAAATTCAATACAACTTTTTTTACTTGAAAGCCCAAAAGTTAAGCTGAAAGATGTGTCATAGAATCATGCCGATGCTGCTGAAATCTTTACATAAAAAACTCAAAATGAATAGTCAGCTTTCTAATTTCACTTCAGGAATGTTGAATGCATCATTTTATATTTCCTGGTCTATGTAATACATATATGATATAAAGTATATGTTATATTTTAGTACTGTGAAAATTAATACATTGATTTCACATTGAGGAAAGTATATAATGGTATTATAATGATATTAAGTCTTTTGTTTTGTTTTGTTTTTGTCATAGGAAATTCTTTGTGTTTATTTAGAGAGACCAAAAAATAGGAAAGAAAATCCTGAATTTCCCAAAAGAATTCAGATGATAGATTTTTATTAGCTCTGTGACTGTGGTATCTGTATGAAAAGCTGCTTTTTCCTTTTAGTAAATACATTGGAGGGTATTATCTTAATTTTTATGATATATTAAAGTAAAAAAAGGTGCAATTTTTCTATTTATTTCCCAACAATAACATCGTTGTGATGGTAGCGTGAAGGTCTGCTCTTACAGGCTGTACAGTTCTTTCTGAATACTGAGCCAAAAGGATGATGAAGCAGACCCTTCTTCCTGCATAATGATTATTCAAACAGGTAGACCTGAAGTATTTGCTTTATCAGCGTCTACCATTTTCTCAGAGAAAGCTGTCTAAAAAAAGTGCTCTTGTAACTGGCCCCTTTTGTTGAGAAATTAGGAGAACCAGGCAAGACTCTATCTGTGTAAAGCTGTTCAGAGAACTTCCAAGCAGGGAAAGGAGTGTATCTCCTCCTGCTGTTGCACATAAGAAATCATTACTCCTATGCTATCATCTTCCTGCTCCATTTGTATGTAACACCCACCAATTCTCCCTTTCCATCTCTTCTTTTCTCTCACATCTCCATATGCTTCTCAGTTGAAAAAAGCTTCTCGGTTAATCTATGAAATGTGTCCACTACTCTCTGCTTCAAAGAAATTCCTTAAAAACCAACCATATTTCAATTATAACGATTCCATGCTTGTATTTCTCTGTATCGTGGGTTATAAAGAGAATTATTTTAAGAAATGATGCAGCAGTAAAAAAGGCAATGCAAACTTAAGATGCATTAGGAGTGGTATTTTGAGAGGAAATGCTAGTGCTATTACAGAGGCTGTGGTACAACCTCAGAAGTATTGTGTAGTGTTGGTCACCCATGGACAGGAATGTTCAGTAAAACTGGAACAGATGTAGAGAAGGGCCATAAGGATTATTAAGGCAATGGAAAAGCCTGTTTTATGAGATGAAGCAAAAGGATTTAAAATGTTCTAGCACGGCAAAATAAAAGCTGAGGGCTTATGTTTTCTGTCTAGGATATAACGGTTGGAGGGACATAGGAAAGTACCCAAACTAACAGATAACGTAGAAGAAAACAATAGTTCATTAATAGATTTAAAGTGTTTTTTTTTCACTCTGAGGCCAGCCAGGACCTTAATGAAAATATAGGGGGAGAAGAGTTCTGTATCCTTTCATGGAAGCTATGTGAAATGTTGGGAAACCAGAACATGCACCCTAGGAATTCCTTTCCTATGAATGCTGCAGCGTTGTAAGTTTTCTCCATTAATAATTTAAGTCTTTTACTTTATATCTCACACATCTGCTGTAAAAGATTTAGCCTCATGCTCAGACATTCCTTGTCTTCCACATACTTCCTGTGTGATATTAGGTAGGTCACTATGTCCTTCTGTTTTCCATGTGTACAATGTGTGTATTAGTATTCCTTACCTCAAAGGGATGCTGGAAGGATAAATATAGTAATGGCTGTGTTGGCAGAGGCAAGTAAATACTTTATCATAGGCAAGGAATCTCTTTGCATTCACACGATTTCTCTGTTACATGGTATCATTTCCATCAAAAAGCCTACGTAAAGCATGCAATAATAATTAAATGTTTGGATAGTTCACTTACAGATACATGCATATCTGCATTTCCCAGTTTTTACAGTATAGAATGTAAAATTATTCAGAGCTTGTTCTGGGCTTCCCAGTATAAGAGTGATGGGCATGCTGGGGTGAGTTCAGCAAGGGGCCACAGGGATGATTAAGGAGTGTCTGTCTTAGGAAGGGTGGCTGAAGCTGTTCAGCCTGGAGAAGAGAGGGCTTAGGGGGACCTTATTAATGTGTACAAATATCTAATGAGGTAGTTAAGAAGGTGGAAGCAGGCTCTTCTCAGTGCTGCCCAATGACAGGACAAGAGGCAATGGGCACAAATTCAAATAGAAATTCTATTTAAACAAAAGAAAAAACACCAAACTTTTTCCACCTTAAGGCTGGTTGAACATTGGAACAGGTTGCCTAGAGAGGTTTGTGGGGTCTCCATACCTGGAGGTATTGAAAGCTGAACTGGAGCTGGTCATGGGCACCCTGCTCCAGCTAACCCTGCTTGAATGAGGGTGGGGGTTGGACTTGGATGATCTCCAGAGGTCCCTTCCCACCACGTCTGTTCTCTGTGATCTTTTCTGTGAAAATGAATGAAAGAAAAGGAAAACTTCCTCTTGTAAAATTTCTGGAGCGAGTCAATCTTTATATATTTCATACATACTGTTAAACTAAATACAGCAGGACAGAAACCTGAGATTCTTAATAGCTCTTTGCTACCTAAGTGCATGGCAGCTTGGCTATGGTATGAATGGTGAATTTCATACCCGAGTGTCACTTGGACTCTTGCCATTGACTTCTGTGCAGTCAGGATTTTAGTGTAAATGTCTCAAAGTGGAGAGCCACTGTTGTTCTTAGAGCTGCTGTTTTCTTTTCATCCTGGACCAGTATTGATTTACTTCTCCAAAGGGAAGGCTTAAATCTGTATACTATAGAAGTATATAATGACATTTTTGTTTTACGCTTTGTAAAACAAATAGAAATGTACATCCTGTTACAGGGATCTGGCAAGAAGAAGAAAACTTGTGGCTTCTACAACAATTTTGTAAAATAAATGTAATTCCACCCTGTGAACAGTGGAGGGTTAAGTTTACATCTGAGTCTAAATTTTCTGCAGTGACAGCCCAGCACTCCAAAGGAGGAGACTCTCCCAGTGCAGATACCCTCCTCATTAAGTTACTTCACAAAATGAAAGCCTTACTGTTCTAAATCCTAAAGGAATATTGTAAATATATATTTTGTCATTCTTCCCCAAATAGTATAAATGTAGACAAAGAAAGCAAAGTGGGGCAATGGTTCCTTGAGGAGGAAACCTTTTGTCTTGGCATTAGCTTGTGAGGGAAACATTGACCTGCATCTGAGAGATGAACCATGCTGAAACGTCCTGGAATAGCTCTAGTCCCGGTTTATAATTCCACAGACACTTCCTTTTAAAAACTTTCTAAACATCTTGTTAGGGCAAGATTCGCTGCCTTTTTTTTTCTTTTTTCTTTTTATTTTCTTTTAAAAAAAAAATATCAGCTGAACTATCTAAAAAACATCAAGATCTGTCCCAGAGGGACTTCTTCCTGGACAGAGCTTTTTGTTCCATGATGAGAGACAGAATCAGAGCTGTCTAAATAATAAGAACCAGATTCCTGAAGTGTTTCTTTTGTATTTTTTTTTTTGGGGGGGGGAGACTAAAATTTGATTTATTGCTCATTGTAGGGTCTGATTATCTGTTGTTGTGAATTTTCACGTGGCCACTGGTATATGTCAAAATGTTGTGAAAATTTAATAAAAGATTAAATGTTGAAGTGCATTTACATTATTTGTTGTTCTATTCCACTTCTGTTTAAAAAGTAATAATAATGTGCTATCCAGTCCAACAGCTGAAAGTATTCAGTAACTACTCAAATGCCATCAATGGCAAAATGTGAAAATGGAATACAAAATTCTTTCCAGCAGTACTTTTAGACTAATTTTAATTGGTCAGATAACATCTGTAAATTACAAACACATTTACAGAAACTAAAAGCTGCTTATGAAATGTTTGTAAGAGATTGAAATCAATTTGATTTTGACCCCTCAAAAAGTATTATATAGCTAACTCATTAAACTACATTAGCTAGTCTCGTCTCATGAAATAAAGAAAAAACCCCAGGTCATGTGTATTGTCCTTGTCACTTTTTAATGCCAACCAGAACAGGGTTTATTCAGGACCAGTTGTTGGTACTTCTAAAATGGCATTGTCTTGTAAGGCACTAGGATGAAAAGACAAATGCTTGTAATATAAAATTTAGATGTATGTGGTGTCAAACTGGATAGTAACTCCAAAATGCTGTGTCAGTTGGTCTACCAATACACACTGCTATGTGTGATAACATTTCTCCCTTTAGAAGGTAACTTCATGATTTTTGTGACAACAGTCAAAGAGCATTTCTGTGACCTCATTTGCATTCACTCCTTTAGAAGTGATTTAACTGCCACAGTTATTCAGGCTGAGGCATGCTCCTGGTGGCACCTCCAGTGCATTCTAAACTTGCAGTAGTAAAAATGATAATGCTTTAAAATGTAGTGTATTTTTGTTACCATCAAAATACAGTAGCAGTAGCATGATTCCCCTTTACATGCTTGCTTAGGCTGCTGCCACACAGCAGAAAGTTGGCAGCTAGGATATCAAGGTTACTTCTCAGACTGTGTAAGTATACTGAATTATGGAAGAGGTGGGAAGAGAGATCAGCAGAGTTGCAGGTGGAAGTGTTATATAATTTGCGGAGGATTTTGTGGAGTGGATGTTTCTCATGGAGTAAAATATATTTTCCATCATCTCTGGGCATCTGAGAGGCTCTGGCAATGTCCATGCTTTCTTCTGTCTGCATGTTCTTATTTTTTATGTTAGGAAGAAAAGACTTATAATAACAAAAGACCTAACTAGAGAAGTGCACAGATAATCTGATGGCAGGTGAATGAAAAGTAACGTATACTGGAGGGAAAAAATGTCTATCACTGTACTTTGTTTGCACTCTGCTAAATTAACTGTGTCAACTCAGGCAAGGGAATCCACTATCACTTTAGACGCCTCAGTGTGAAGCTGCAGGTAAAAAAAATAATATTAAAGAGAATGGTGAAGTTACCAGAAGAATAGGTGACAATAGAGTAATGCCATGGGCAGTCCTGTCTGAATTACTGTGTGCAGGTACTGATCATTGGCTTTCAAAATTAAAAAACCGAAAGTGATGTTGGAAAAGTTGGGGAAACAAACTATTGAGGAAGGATTGCAGCCAGATGGAAAAGGCTGGCTGGTTTGCCTTGGAAAGAAGGGGTGACCACTTAACCAGAGTTGGGAGGGCTTGGCAGCTCCACCTTTCATGTGCAGGATCAGAGCCAAGGTCTGTTACTGGGCTCTACAGAACTCACAGCAACTGTTAGGAGGAAAATGCTATGGTTTCAAAGGCCATTCTCTCAAGTTTTATGTACCTTGGATTCACCACTCTTGGATTTAAATCAGCTTTATTATTTTAACTAGTTTACAAGGAGACAATATATGCAACTGTATATATTTGTCCAGCAGAGTTGCTTTTTTCCCCACTAAGCTTGTTCTCCTAGAATGTTGAATGCATGGAAAAAAAAAGTTTATTGGAAATTATTGTATTTGAAAAGGGCCTTAGCTATTCCCCAGAAAGAAGAGAAGCGAACACAGGGTCAATTTACAACCTGACCTGAAAACACAAAGTTGATAATCGGCCATCACTGCTTATTGTATCTATGATCTGATTTGTTGAAATGCTCAATAAATCCACTATTAGGAGAAAAAGTGCTTACATGCATTTTTTTCTTAAAAAAAAATAAATTTAAACAACAAAATAAAAGATTGATTGACAAGACATCAATAAAGCTTTGAGCACACACTGCTGACCTTTTTTTCTTTGCACTGCAATCTGTGTTTATTAGAATTCAGCTCCTATAAATAGGTTTCTGTGGATAAAAAAGCAAGCAGCTTCTTAGGAGTTTTGTTCAATAAACTTCTGTGAAAATTCTAAAGACTTAATACATGGCTTTCAATTTAATTCATTCTGTCTTCCCTTCTTAAAAATAAGATATAAGTGGGGATGAAATAGGTTTAGCTGGTGGAGTGTTTTTTTTAAAAGCTGTATTCTTAAAACTCACCTTTCCTTTTTAATGCTTGCTACAGCAGTTCATTCGGAACAGACAGGATATATATCATCTCACGCCTGGTACTGTAGGCTATTTCTCCCCTTTAAATAAAAACATATTATAAATCTGTGCTTCACTTGAGTGTTGTAAGCACTCACGTTAGTGACTTCAAAAGTAGAGCTGGAATGAGGCTTTGGCAGGCACTAAAGAATACTGACCAAGTCCTTAGACCCTATTTTCTATTTGATCTTCCCAAGAAGAAAATCTCTTCAGAGCCTTTCAAAACAGTAAAGGTGGCACAGCAGTGATGTCAAGTCTTTTAATTTTATTGCAAGCCTAGTGATATTCCTGTATTAGGGTTTTTGTTCTTAAAGCCCTGCCTCATGGAATCCTGTGAGAATGTCTTTCATTTTGTGTTGTGGAAGTAAATGTGTAGTTGATGTTGCTCGAAGTAAAAAGTGAAATAAACCCCTAAAGTTGAAAGGGTCAAAATTTGAAGATGCAGGCTCGGAATTTGCTTGTCTCCTCAACATGCGTTTTACTGAGTGGAGCATTCCAGGGCTGGCAGGTAAAGGATACTTTTGTCCTGGTGTCAGATTCGGTGTGTGTTTTTCCTGAACTGCTTCATGATGGAAGAACAGCTAGTACTACCGGTTTTGTCCCGGAGTTTTCTTCATCACTAGTACTCCCTAAAAATCATTTGGTTTTCTCCACCATTTTCCATTACCCTCTTCTAACACAGTGATTCTGGCTCAAGTACATTTTTTTATTGCCTTCTAACAGTGTTTCTGGCTTAAGCATCTTTCCTTTGATTAATGATACTAATCACTGATTATGTTAGAGAAGGGAAGGGAACTGTCTTCTTGTGGTGTTGGGTTTGTTGGGGGGTTGTTGTTACTAGTTTTGATTTTGTGTTTTATTTTTGTGTTGTCTTCCCCTGAACGCCTCTCTCTCCATTGTGTTTGACGGAAAGGTCCTTTCACCAGGTGCGAACTGTTTTAAGCGTTCGCAAAGTGTGAAACAGGAAAAAAAAATGCAAGTATTTCTTGTAAAACAACCCACAAAGAGTATCTGCAGTACACCTCGGGTGGTCCCATGTAGCATGAAAACATTCCTGGAGTGCTGAAGCTCATGGGTACCTGGACAACTAGGCTCTTGCCCTGTGCTAGCATTGAAAACCAGAGGGCATTTATTTTCTTCTTTCAGATACTGGATGGGAGCTGGACTGGCTATTTCTATTCATCTAAGTATTTAAAAATATTAATGGTAATGGTAATCCCGTCTTCTGTTTCCCTCTCATCCAAGTAGTAGTAAAAATACTAAATTGTTCTTGGATGGGATGAACTATATATGCAGGATGTATTACCCTATTTAATCTCTTATTGTATTAAAACTGGCAGCTACTGTGACAAAAACATAACATGATTATTCCTCTGAATTTTGGGTATGCTATGATTTGGGTAAGGTTGCACACAAAGCAGGTAATACTACTCCTGTAGACCAAGAAGTGAGAGGGTATGTAACACTCTGCAAAGATGATGATACAAACCAGAGCACCTATTTTGTCCTCTCCCACATCGGGGCTGGGGTGGGGTGGGTGGTACAAAATATGAGGTCTTTTTAGAAATTCTGTACATGTATTAATGCATACCGTATACTACAAATCATTCCCATTTCTGCACGATATATCTGAAAGACATCCACACTCAAGTCAAATTTTATCTATTAAATATAACACTTTAAAGAGACATGCAAGCATTACTTTCAGATACAAGAGAACTTTAATTCTGCTTATTCAGTAATAATTTATTTTGCAAGCTCTGATCATTAGGATTATTATTAATTACCATGCCATTCAGCTGTGCTGACAAAAGAAAAATCTTTCTGATATCACAGAGCACATTAAAAATATTGGATTAAAGAATTAGCTCTGCCAGATTTTAAATAGAGCAAAATAAAATGGCTAATCAAAATCTGAGCACATACAAGGTGATCATTTACCTACTTTCATTGCACATTGTTTGAATAGTTTGTATTGTGGATGTGAAATTGCCCTCAAGGATGTTAGTTAAAGTAATAAAGGCTTCCCTTTGCCTCAGGAGCCACTCCCTTTGTGATATGACCTTTCTGTGACTTCTGAGCTCGACTCATTATGAAGAGAGACAAATGCTTATTTTAAGTCTTTCTGAAAGCTTTTCAGGCACTGGGTTTTACAGCAAGGTCCTTTTTTATCTCTTTCTAGACTAGTTGCAATTGGGAGTGGTGGGTGGGAAGAAATAATCGTAGGATTGTTTAAGTTGGAAAAGACCTCTAAGATCCAGGTCCAGCTGTTAACACAGCACTGTCAAGTCCACCATTAAACCATGTCCCCAAGTGCCACATCTGTGTGTCTTTTAAATACCTGCAGGGATGGTGCCTCAGCTGCTTCCTTGTGCTGTTTCAGTGCTTGGCAACCCTTTCTGTGAAGGAATTTTTCCTTAACACACAATCTACATCTCCCCTGGCACAACTTGAGGCCATTTCCTCTCATCCCATGATGGCTCGTTACTTGGAGGAGGAAACAGACACCCTCCTCGCTACACCCTCCTTGCTACGCCTTCCTTTGAGGTAGCTGTAACGAGTGAAGAGGTCTCCCTGAGCCTCCTCTTCTCCAGCCTAATAACCACAATCGGAGACTTCAAATGGTGTTTTCTGTGTCTGGTTTTGTGTTAGTTTTAAGGAGGGAGGGTGGTTTTTGAGTCTAAAATGAGGCAATCTGTGCTGGGATTTCAGTGTTTTGGAGCAGCATGGGTAGAGCACGCTCACCCCAAAGCTGCCTTACCTGAAAATCAGACCTAGTTTTCCCACACCAGGATCAGTGGCACAATGTGCCCAATTCCACAGCGCATCCATGCCCACATCTCCCATTTTTTGGCATGCTCGACGCTGCCCTCATGGCAGCGAACAAAAGGCAGCCATTTACACGTGCTGTTGCATTAGGGCTGTCAGCGCAGCGGTCAGTGCGTTGGGCCAAATATTACCTCCTTTTTGTGATATGACCTTGTCAGTGTTGTGGTTGATATTTTGGGTTGAGGTCACCTCAGCTGGGGCATGTGGGTATTTCTGAACAGTCGGGTGTTGGCGCACAGGCTCTGGGAAATGAATACACAGCTTTCGGTCGCTGGTGCGGGACGGGCGGCCCCACAGCTGGCTCTGCTCAGCCCCTGGCCTGGGCAGCCACGGCGAGATCCCTGCTCTTGTCTTGAAGCAGATACTTTGAGTCCCTTTTAAATGTGTCCTAGTAGTAGGCTGGAAGTCAAGCATGTGTTTCACATCTTCAAAGTATGGCTGTAAAACAAAACGTGGCTGTTGCAGCAGAAAGCCAAGGCCTTCCCAGCCGGCTGAGGCGGCAGCCGGTGCCCCGCCAGCGCCTGAGGTGGGAGACACGCTTGGGCTGGCATGCAGGGCTGTTGGGCCAGTGCCAGAAACTTCCTGTCAGGGCGGCCTGCTGGCCCTGGGATCACCGTTGCCACCCCAGAGGGCTCAGGAGCAGGGAGGTGATGGACCCTTTTCTGGGAACCATGAGGTGATCTTTCCTGAAGCGCCAGTGTTTTGGTGAGGGGGTTTTCCCCTGTAGCATGCATCTTCTGCACCATCAGCAAATGTGGTGGGTAGATAACTTTTTTTATGAGGTATAGATTTCTTGTGTTTAATTGAAGGTTTAAGAAGAAAAGCCACAGAACTCTGAAAGTTGCCATAAACTTACAGGGCTGCTTAGCAACATTGCAGAAGACTTATTTGTAGTGATCTGTAGGCGGGTAGGTCACTGTGCCCAATAACCTTCGGAGGGACTACCTGTGGAAACCCAGAGGTTGCTGAGGTAGAATTGGAAAGATAAGGAGAAATGCTGTAAAACAATAACTTCATAAACATGGTCATTTCTAGCCTCCTTCCTGTTTTGCGGTAGCTGGTAATTTTTCTGAGTATGCGTGTTCAGAATTACTCACCGGACAATTTCTGCGAGATTTCTTGGTAGCAGATGGTGTAGAAGAAACCTCTTACGAGTGAAAGCATTGGGGCGATGCTGGAGAGATGTGACAGGTCACCTGCATGGTGCTTGTCACTTGTGTATCTGGGAAGCAGAGCACTTGTACTCAGGTTTTCAGGAGATGAACAGATGCTGAGAATGATTATTTAAAAGTTATTCTCTCTAAGACTCAGTAAAAATGTGGTGTTCGTAGAAAAAAGCGTGTTGAGAAAGCATCTTTCCTAGGATGTTTGTTAAAAGTAAAGACAAAGTGTGGACAAACAATTTTATCATCTGAGCAAATATTTAAAAGAAATCTTATGTGTAGATGCATACTTTGTTTGCCCTGCAGAATTTGCCAGGGTGCATTTGGGAGTATTTTACCCACTCAGCTGTAATCTTGACGTGAAGTGTAGAACTAAGTTTACCATTTACATTTCAAAAGATCACTTAATATCTTTTCTGCAAATTTTTTAATTTGTTTAATTAAACTTAGCACTCCATTGCACTTCATTAGATCTATTTAATTTTCACATATCTAAGCAGTTTTTCAAGTACATAATTAAAAGAATAATTTTATAAAATCAGTACTTTTTATACATTAACATGCTCAAGAACAGGAACTATATTTTCCCGTTGATTAGCATGCGATGATAAAAGCATTAGTATAAAGTACTAAGAAGGAAATAATCTAGTCCTGTCTAAAAAGTCCACCCTGAAGCTGGCCACCAGGTATTTTGAAGAATGAAAGAGCTGTGTGCTTTACTGAAACTTTGCGGGAGAAGTGAATGGAGCAATAACCTCTATATTAACTACCCGCAGGCAGTAGGGAGTTTTCTTTGTGAAGAGAAATGGTCTGTAGCATGCAACTAGGAGTTCAGGTTTGGGTTTCAGCTTGGGTACCGTACAGAGGTGGATTTCATTAAGCCATTAAATCATTAATGATAATCATTAAATCATTAAACTGAATGATTTCATTCATTCATTCAGTTCTTGTGACTGAAGTAACTGGGATGTAGTAAAAGGGGCTTGTGTATGGTCAGCTGATAAACTGAAAGCAGAATTAGCGGAGTTCCCAGCCATTTTCTTTGTCATGCTTGCACTGAGAGGAAACAAGACTGCAGTGGTTATGCTGCCTAGTGGCTACAGCCTATGGATGTCCGTAGAAGGAATTAATGTTTTAGAAATGGATCTTTGTGTCGGATAAGGATTAATCCCACTTGCATTTTCTTCTAATGTGCCAATGCTATGGCCGAAGAAAAGAAATTACTGTGTATCTGGATTGTTGTCTTAGCAAAATAAAATGTTGTGTTTATAAACTATACATTTTCAGTCTGTAGCTACATGAAAAATGGGCATCAAATATAGGTGGAAAAGATGAGGAAACAATGGCTCATCCCCCAGGAGCTGCCTGTAACTGCCTTACACTCAAAAGCCTGCAGGATTCATATAATGAAAACTAATCTACAATACCGCAACAAGATGATTCTGTGTGATTTAGTTAACTGAACTCACATTAACTTCTATGGTCTTTGAAGATGATTTTTAGTATATCCTTTTGCTAAACTGTTTTATGCAGCTTGAATTTCGTATTCTAGAAGAGATACAGTATTGAGTAGTGAGTAAATCTTTCGCCAGTGCATTTGGAAGGTTTGTGTGCTCATGTGCTTATGTATTTTTGTGTGTAAATATTTGAGGGTGTGATTTAAAAGGAAAGACGATAACTGGGAAGCATGCGTTCCTGATCTAGTCCCCTGCAATGGCAGACAGCTGTCTCCCAGATCTACTCCTTCCAAAGTCTCTACAGATCGTGCGCCATGTGCCATGCTGCACTGTGGCCGCAGTATGCGTCACTGTATACTTTACCATATATGTTACAGTATACACAGTATATGTTGCCGTAACAAACTTGAGACATTTATTAGGATGCTAAAAGCCCATAAATCCTCTTCCACAAGAAGAAGATGAGTGAGGTTTGTGGCATAGCTGGGATCCACTCAAGTGTTTAGATGTCATTTTAATCCTATGCAGCTTCAGAATAAACCAAACTAAATGAAACTTTCAAGTTCTTATGTCCTGTAGATAAATATTAGCAAAGCTTTTCCAATGCATAAGCATTAGACTTCCAACATAGTGTTTTAAACCCCTTTATATGTCTTTTTTCCTGTAAAGGTTGTGGAAACTCAAGCTGTATCTGACAGTTCAGCTCCAGTGGATGTAATTAAGCAAAGATTTAATTAAATTAGATTACTTCTAATGTATTTTCATGCATCTTATGTAGAATGTAAAGAGCTCTATGGCTCAGTCTAAAGGCAGTTGAGGTAAATGGGAATCTTTGGGCCTCGCGTCAAGCTCTGTAAGAGTTTTTCCTGTAGAAATGAGGATCAGTGCATTTCATTGACACTTGAAAGCCAATAGGATTGGTAGCTCTGCTAATAAAATTCTTAACTAAAACTTTTGTTTTCTCAGATGTCAGCTTTAAGGATATTGGTAAACACTGCCAAGGTTAAAGGATTAGTTATTCACCTGTTTTCTTCCTGGTCTTTCTTGATGCATCCCGTAATTTATTTGTATAAGGCCTTTACCTGTTGTTGGGGAATGTCTCCACGTTAGGCCAGGCCTAGGTGTGGTGATAGCACTTAGCTGTTCGGTTCACCTGAATCTTGGCGCTTGTGTCTTTTTCCTTGCAGGAAGTTGTGGCAGCTGGTGTGCAATGATCAGACATACAACCTAAGCATGTTTATTTGGCAAGGGGAACAAAGCGTAAAAGGAAGAAAGACTTGGCAATAAGCAGTTTACATGTGCATCTGTTTGACATAAAAACTGATCAGCACATGCTGGGAAACGAAACAGATCTAACTTATAGATGTATGGGTACATCCAGCCCGCTGCATGCAGTGAGACCTGGGCCTCAGTTTGTTCTGGTATCAGCCACTGGTGAGCCCTGTTGTTCTGTAGAAAAGGGGACTGTTGTTTATCCCTTATTTTGGCTTGGTTTTCTTTAAAACTTATTGTTGAACTAAACTGATGGAGCAAATATCCTGGTAACCAGGCTAACACACCATCTTCATAAGCTGCTGCGGAGCTGCTCTGGTGCTCTTGCAATCCTATTATAGAAACTTAGTCCCTTGTTGCCTCTGCAAAGGAGGAGTATGTTCTTTGAACTACACTGTGAAATCAGTGTGTTAAATATTTCAAACTTAAATAGGAATTAGCAACATTGTTCTGTCTGAAAGTGATTAATTTTGAGAGCTCCTCTGGCAATCCCTGTTAAAAGTCTTTGTATTAAATTTGCCATATTGCATTCCCTGTTTCCATTGCATGTTTGAATGGCAGTTTGTTCCACAGGCCCAGTGCAGGGGAATTATGATGGTATTCAATTAGCCAGGTAACCTCTGAAGAGTTGCTAATGTACGTATAAGATAGAAATCTGCTCTTAAAACTTTTCTGACATGCAAATTTCATTTGAAGTGCTAAATAATAGTTATGTAATGTACAAAAGGCAGCCCCTGTGGTGGTATTCCAGGGACAAGTTTTGTCCGTTGTATGCCAGAAGCATGCTCTTTATTGATGGGTCAAAGATCTGAGACCTGACAAAACATTAAGCATTGTCTTTCGTGAGAAGATCTCACATGTAAAATGGGGTACATAAAACTGGAAGACCAAAGGCTTTTTAGGACCATTTTGCAGTAGTGAGTGAAGGATCAAATTCAAATTTCAAATTCCAAAGATTATTAGATTATTCCCTGATTTTTTTTTTCTTGTAATGGAATTTTAAAAAAGTATGTTTTCTACATATGTGTATGTATGTATAGTTACATTAGAGTTAGGTATTCCATATGCACAAGGAACTATGCTTTCAGGATGTGTGACTTTCATTGTAGATAAAAGGAACTGACACAGAAATAAAAGAACAAAATTAAAACTCCAGGAGAGAACAGAGTACACAAGACTCCTTTGTTAACAACAGACATCTGCCAACATGCAGACAAGCTATGAAGGGAGCTTGTTTTATCCTTAGGAGCATTACATGGAAAACAGTCCTACCAATATTAAGTCATGTACACTCCAAACTGGAGATCCCCTTGTAGCAAAGTCTCCATCAGATTTCACATAAAACAATCTCACCAGTTTATTCATATTACTACAGTTTCTTGCTTTTGATCATGTATGTGTTTTGTGGTTGGTTTTTAGTGAAAGCTATGTTACAGTTCATCTTTTCTCTGTTTAATATGAAGCGCTGATAAGAAGATGGTATGTGGAATCTTAATAGATTGTAAATTCTGCCAGTTTTGGGGACTGGACTTTTTTATTTTAAGCTTCATAAAGCTGAAACATTGGAGGGCCAGAAAAAAGAAAAGTGTAATCTATAACTAATAGGTATTATATATTTCAAGCAAATTAGAACAAATTACTCACTAGAAGAAATCCTAATAAATTACAGTATGTGTAAAGCATTCTGAAAAAGAAGCTACAATATGCAGCAGTAGAAATGCCAAATGTGGTGTATCACTTAAATATTTGATTGCTGAGCAAGAGTTTGCTAGTGTTTTAATAGTATTTCTATTGCTATTAAAGCTTTCAGGAAGATGACATATTTTACTCTGAGTGACAGAAACTGAGAAGCTGTTACAGTGAACAGATGAACGAGGGTATGTAAAACATATGCTGCAAAATTCCGTTTGACCTGACTGTTTAAACAGACCTTGAGGTTTAAAAACGCACACAAAACCAACAAGAAAACCCTCTCAAAGGACTTTTAATGTGTTATAAAGGACTATATCAGTAACGCCAAGAAATTTGCTCGGTTTTTAAATGTTTGCAGCAAACTTTTATAGTCACTCTCTGACTTGGCTATCGTTTGAAGAATGACACTGACGGAAAGCTCGTGGAGAACATTTTGATGAAGAAAGGAGTGGCTTGGGAGTCTGTAAGTAAATAGAGGCCAGCACTATGCAGACTTTTCTTTGTTCAATTCTGAGTAGTTCTTCAACTGAAGGTTGTCAGGCTCTTTTTTGCAGTCTTTAATTTTAGTTGGAAGTTAAATAACCCCATGCACATCCCGGTTTCAGCTCCACTGTTTCCTGGCTCAGTCTCTGATGTTGCTGTTGAGGCTCTGACCTTGTGTCCACATAAAGTGAACTGGACAGATAAAAGCTTCAGAAGAAGTCAATGCAACTTTTTCCAGGCTTCATTTAGCAAAAGGTGCCATTTGCCAAGCTGTTAGGTGATGACATCTCTCATTTGATACTGAGAAGTTGGGTGAAGACTGTGATAGACTGTGAAATCTGTGAACAGGTAGTTCATTCTCAGTGAAGGTACACCATCGTGTAGTAGTGTTCTGGCCTGATTTAGCTTTGCACCAGCCAAAACTAACAATAAAAAACCCCTGAGGATGGTATCTCAGTAATCAGAGTATGAAATAAGAACAGAGATGGACAAGCCATTTCAGATGGTGACTTGCAATTTTAAAATTACACAGTAACTCATTGCTTATAGAACAGGAGTTTGCAATAAATGAAACTTCAGCTAGTTTTTCCAGTGCTTCAGAGTAAATGAGAGTTTGTTTTCAGTTACAAAAGACTGTAAGTCCAGAAACTAGGGCTGAGCATGTATGGTCTGCTTTTTTGCTAGGTGATATAATTTGAATGGAGGATGCATTTGTCAGTGTACATCATTTAATGCTGTCCGTGTGTTAATGGGAACTACTTGGGTATTGAAGTTAACATCAAGAGACTGAAAAGTGTCAATATTGTCTGTCTCAAGGTCTTGCATATTTTTTCAAGGAACCATACAGAGAATTAGTTTTCTCTGGGAGGTAACCATACAGATTAAATTGTGTGTTAAAGTGCATTAGCCATGCTTGGGGGTGGTGAGCAAAGGCACAGCGGAGTGGAGCTGGCTTGAGGCATTTTGACTTTGGAGTGCTGCTGGAGGCAGCCTCCCTCCAGCTGGTTGGGGCAACATAATGTCCTGTACGCTCTACACCTCCAGAAAGTTGCACGTGCTTCTTCTACACCTGCAGCCAAGGTCTAGCACTGTGTGCCTCCCTCTCTTAGCTGGGCAGCACTTTGGGTGCTGTTGGCTTCTTGCTCGTTTTATCTTGCACGTTGTAAGCAAGCATGGGGAGTGTCACACTCCTTCTGCGCTGCTTAGTGGGTCAGGACAGGCAAATTTCTGGGTCTCTTTAAAACTTTATCCTCTGCATTATTCTACCAGTGCAAAAGAGTCAATGGATTGATCCCAAGCATGTAAGACAATCTTTGTTTAAAGAAGACAGTTATATTTCAGCATATTTCTGACAATTATAGTAATCAAGCTAAATTATCCATAAACCAGAAAAAAGTATCAATTTTACATTTGAAGGAAAGTTTTTTTATTAAAAGACAGTTTTGTTTGGTATTTTATGCCTGGGATATAACCATTTTAGCCACCCAGAAACCAGACTGTGGTTTGTTTTTTCTCTATTATTGCTTGGCAAAGTTATTGAGGAAAAATATTAGGATCTGAGTCAATTCCAAAGGACGTTTTCTTGCCCTGACTCAGTAATTCTGTCTTCATGAAATTTGTGGTGTCTTGTGGATTGTCATCATGGTTCTATATCTCCTTTAACCACGAAAAGGCTTTTAAAATGGGGAATAAGCTCAAGTTGTAGACGTGGAAATCAGTTTGGGTTAGCAGTGAGGTGGCAGGATGCTTTGAAGGACCAGATGCTTTGCTGTCCCCAGAGCTGGGGGAGCAGAAGGGCAGGCAGCCTGCCCTTGGGTTGTTGCTGTAGAATTGCTCCCTGCAAGGACAAGCTTGTGTCTTTTAGCAGGACCTGACTCCTTCCTCAGGTTTGCTCCTGTTGTTGCAGTGGGATCGTCTCTGTGATTGCACACTTGTTCCCATGCATTTGTACCCAATAACCCATGCAATGTGCAGAAATTACACATTTAAACACATTTAAAGGTATCCATAATATTGTGAAATGTATCTCTGCGCTTTTTTTTTTTTTTTTTTTTTTTTTTTTTTAGTGGCTAATAAAACTTGCTCTTTATTCCCTGGAGTTAGCTCGTGTTTTCCTCACAATGTAACCAATATCTCTGAACAACATAGTGCATTTTTTTTTGGGGGGGGGGGGGGCAGCTTCTTTAATAATTTTACTGGCTAACCTTTTGTTAAAAGAAATTAATTTAAGTATTTGTACACCCATAATGGATAATAATATTCTTGAAAACACGTTCCTTCTGCATACTTTGAGGAAAGTCAGAGGTTCAAAACTGATCTTTTAAACAGAAAAATTGACTGGTTGAACTCTTCCAACTTATTTTGCTGAAATTTGCTATTTTGAAATTTGAATTCATTGCCTGTGCAAATAACAGGTTAGGGTTCCGTTTTGCCAAGCATAATTCAATGGCAGGATTTATTTCAAGGATTACATTGTATTCATTTCACTTACCAAATTAAAAAGACCATTCCACTGAAATCTAAAAAATAAACCTAAAGCAGCGTAAATTATTTTTGTAACATCTATCTTCAGCACTGAATGAAAGAATGAAGTCTGGAATAATTCCTGCACTGAAAATTAAGACATCTGCATTTGTCCCTGGCTCCGGTGTTGTGTTTTGCTTGAGGAAATTGTATCATCTGTCTCAGCTTCAGTCTGCAAAATTAAGAAATGTGCAGAAGTGTTGTGAGACACTGTTGTTTCTCATAAGAGAAAAGTACAAAACAAGAGCAGTAGTTTTAACTGCCAAATATACTCAATGATAGTAAATTTATGTATTGTATGTGATTTACATGATGCATTCAACATTTTTGCTTCTTTGTGCATCGTTCTGACTTCTACAGTTGTATTCATGATTGTGTAAGTATCTGCAGTATAATTAGAGAACACAGTTCAGCTTGTGGATTATTAAGGAATGACTATAAATATCATTTAGTGGGTAGTTCTTGCCCGTAAATGGTTGGTCATCTAAATCACCTGGTGTTTTTCCTGCTTATTGGTTAGATTAAAACCCAGGAGACTAATAATTACTACGGAAACTGCAATTTTCAGGTAGTGAATGCTTTCAGAGATACATGGCAACAAACTGAATACTTGTGAGCAATACATTACATGATTCTTCAATGACAACTCTTGCAAGTCTTGTGTTTAAAAGTGATTAATTGGTTCTTGTCTTACTTGGCTACCTGGCATGTAGCACTTGATATCTGAAAAAATACAAGCTTAACTTATTTTATAACCGTAAAGAACTCATAATTTTGTAATGTACAAAGGGAACCAAGAAAGCATAAAGCCAAATACTTCAGAGTAGGAAGCATGCTAGCCTGCTCTGCTGTACCTGCTGGGTCTGGGCTTCATGTGTCACTACTGGTGCCTTGTTTCCAGCACATCATTGGAAACAGTATTCTCTTACATGCTCCCAGACTACACATGACAAAGGTAGATTTTAATTATTTTTTTTTTAATTGTCTTGCTCTTGAACTATAAAGTAGCTTGTTCCAGAGAATGCTGCGCAAATGGCTGTACCTGGGTTGTGGTTTGGAGACTCAGTAGAACCGTTAATATGGAGGATTTTGCATCTTTAACTTGCTTGAGTGTCTTTAGCCTTGTTTTGGGTTTGATTAACACATTATTTTCATTTGCCTGTCTGCTACTTTCCCCCCCAAAGTAAGTCTTGTTGATTATGTTTTGCAGTCTCCCTCTCTGAGAACTTACTGATGCTTTTTCTAGTTTCTGAATAACATTTTCCATCTGTTCCTGCTTGCCTGGTTCTAGTTGTTCTATTGATTGTTCTTGCATATTTTTTGCATACTGTATTTCCTTACCACTTTATTATCATTTCTGAATCTTAGCTATTTCCCAGACATCCCATTCTCATAATATTTCCCCAAGCAGTCATTCTTGTGTAGTATGATCTCACCTTGCAAGGTAGACAAAAGCATGAGGGATTTTCTAGGGGTCCTAGAGAAGTTTCTGAACCCATGGCTTGATATGTTAGCCCAGATTCTGGACCATTGCTCCTACCTTTTCCTCCAGCATCTGAAAGTTGAGCTGGTGTTGTGATGATTTATGTAAGACTGGTTCATCTCTTGGGATACAGTTTTGCAATCCTGGGGGATGTGCTAGTGCTTCCCCTATGTGTATGAGGAACCCGTGTGGCACGGTGGGATGATTGAGTTGAACCTCTAACCAATGGTGCTATGTAGTGAATGACAAGGCTGTCATACTGTACGTACAGATGTGCATATTAAATATCTGTTTAGGGTTGACATTTTTTAATATATGCAGTGAAAATATGCAGATTCTCATGGCCATCAGCATCACCACTGTACTGCATTTTATTCCTGGAAATTCTGTCTATGGAGTGAGAAATTAAGGTGAACTACTGCAGTCCTTTCTCTAGTCTCTATGTAAGACTTTAGGCATACAAAGTCTTAACTGAAGCTAGGATTTAGTCCAGTGACTTCAGGAATTTCACTTCAATAAGAACCTTAGGTATTTGGCTTGGATTGAGGGATGTTTCTATTGTGTTCTGTAAAAAAAATCCCAGCATAAGTTTGGGGAGACTTTGACATACCTCCCATGTCCACATATATTGTGTTGTCTCGTATCTTTTATTAGTAATCTAGAAGAGGATCTTTGGCATTAGGAAGTGCTCATGATTTTTCAAGCCTAGAAAAAAATTACTAGTTTTCATAGACTATGCTAGTACGTATTAAAAAAAAAATAAATCTTTATGCAGTCAAATATCCAAGCAGCTTTGGGCAGATGCAGGCAAATTGCTAAAATTTTCATTGGTAGAAATTTCTGAGAAGTTAAAAAATGCTAAGACATATAAATATTATATAGTGTACAGGATGTAGCAACTTATTAAAGTATGTAGCTGCTCATTGAGGCATAGCTAAGCTTCTCTTCCTCGCAGCTCTACTGAACTTGTAAGAATGTACTATGGCTTTAAAGTACAAAAAACCCAAAGGAGATCCATAGTCTCCAGGGCTGTAAGTGTCGAGTCCAGCAGGTTTCACTCGCTGCCTGTTTTCTTTCTCTAGGGTAAGTGAAAGCATAAGAATCTGTACTCTTCTGCCTTCCTGGATTGCTGTAAAAGGAACGTGGCCTGCCCACAGGTTCTATGTCCCGGTCACTTCAGATTCTCAGCTCTTCTGTTTTGTTTTCCTGAATACTTACCTGAATGTACCATGCATTTGCTTTAAAACCGGGAAAGAGAAAAAGCAGCATGGAGCAGTATTTGGATATGCTAAGCCATTTTTCAAAGGGAAAGGACTCTTTCTAGTAATGCTTTTAACCAAAAATTTGTTGGTGTGCTTTTCACAGTGTCTTGAAATTCTAGCAGAGTAAGTTGGCTGTACAAACCTAATTATCTCAGCTTGCTTTTTTTTTTTTTTTTTTGCAGTGTTATTTTGATTTACTCTTGAAGCTCTAATGAACTGTATTAGGAAAGAGATTACATGATTTATGTAACATTAATTTTCTTTTATTCTTTGTGATCTGCCTTGTTATAAACTATGAATTGTTTAAGTGCTTTTTTTGCTTTGAACTAGCAAAAGAGTGGCAGTTTCTCCTGTTGTTTTTTTTTTCTTCATTTTCTACATGAGTGTAAAACATGACTTATGCACCAGGCTGATAACCTGGTGCATAACACAAAGGACATCTCTGTGGTGATCCTCTCCTGTTGAGAGGGAAAGAGTAAGTCAGCTTCTCTTCCCACCTTTGGCCTCACTAATGAGAACTGCAAAAGATTGAGCTATCAACACTTGTATTATTTGATTGGGGAAAGAGTTCCACAAGAGTGAAACAAAAGGTCTAGCCCAGCCACAGGCATGCATACTCAGCTTGAGGAATGCTTCCAGACCTGTGTATTTTTCTTTTGAGTAGAGGTTCAGGATAATCTTGATGCCTAAATAATGTTTCTTCTCTCTGGAAGGGGACAGTATTCCTTTACCTATTGAAAGCCAGCAAGCTTATGGCCAGTTGCTAGAGAAAGTTTTTGTGCAAGTTTGCGAAATTCTGACCAAGTGGAGAATTGAAAACACTGAAAAATTAGGTAATTATTTTTTTTAAAGCATCTCTAGGAGCTGTGGCTAACTTAACTAAAACTTCAGACACACAGTTCAAAACTTCTTTTAGTGATCTTGTTATGTTCCCAATCTGAAAAGTCTGGTGTTTTGGAGCCCTTTCTTAGGGATATATTGCTGAATGCCAGTGAATATATTGCTTGGCGTGCCAAATTATAAGGTTATAGAGGAAAACTTCAAGGCAAATTAATCTTGCGGTCACTTTCCATTCTTTCTAGTAGTTGAACTTAGTGTTTACAGTGGTTTCAGCCATTAAACAAGTCTCTTTAGATTATGTTTTAATTGCAAAAATACTATATGTTTTCTGGACCATAAACAGAGTTCAAATCTCAGACTATTCAGAAGTCCCGTCACTGGAATTGCCACAGGAATATTTTTCTCGTATTTGTAACAATAACTTTTTCAAGGAAGAACAAAATCGTGATCTCAACCAGTTGACTACCTAAAGTGCAATATATATATAAAACATGTAAAGCTATACACACTGTTTGTATACATATGTGTACAACATGCATTGTTACAGTATGCAGGAGTTAGTATTAAAAGTCATAATTCTTTTGCTGGTTTTGAACTTCAATTAAATTTTCAGCCTGAGAGATGTTTTCTACACCCGTTTTCACAACAGACACATTCTGTCTTCTGCCCATAACTCATGTTTGAGCAAATGTTGATCTTAACTATGAAGGAAAGAGGGATGGTGTTTGGATTTTCTTTTCCTCCCACTGAAATAAAGGGAAAGCAAGTAATTTGAATCTTCATTGAGGAATTAGTTCATGTAAAGGGTCAGTAGCTGGGTTTGGTACTTGAAAGTATTCCTTCTCTTAACAAAAATAAATACGATGTGCAGTTAGCATTAAGTAGTGCAATTTGGTGCCTCGAACAATTTAGAAACTTAAAGCATTTCCCCTATGATTTTGTGACACTGTAACATAATATCAGCAGTTTTATGCTGTTCAGCGGAGTTTGAAAAATGACATTGTAAACTTTTCTTTGTTACTTGCATTTTTGAGGGCGAGATTATGCAAAGTGCCAAGCCCTTGTCTCATACTGAGTCAATATGAGTTGAGAGTACCTCAAAGATGTTCTTAGCATGCAGAACCAAGCCTTGTGTATCCAAAAAGAGAAAAAAGACAGTAATACAGAAGGGTTAAGGAGAGACGTCGACTACCTATTAGATAAGTTATATAAATAAATGCTTTTCACGCTTGACAATGCTGGCTGAACTGTGGTGACATTTCTGTGTATCTGGATTGCAGGGTATCAATGTGTTGCTACATATACCTGTTTTCTAGAGGGCCAAAATGTATTCCTGGTTGTCATGACTTTCAGTTCAAGCCCACATTAAGAAAGTGTTGGGTAGCTGTTTCTGAGACAGCCAAAAGAATATTTGTTGAGTGATGAAGGGCGCTTCACGGCGGCCTCACTGAGTGCTGCTGGGAGGCACTGAGCAGAATGGGAGGGCGTGGAGCCATAGGTAGCTCACACAAACCCCTTGAGCTCTGGACCAGTTAGTGCTGCTCAAGTAACAGAGCTCCCAGCCCTCCATGCTGTGTCTGAGGTAGCTCCCATATTCCTACCCTCCATGCTGTATTCTGTAAAATGATGACAAAAGCCTGTATCTTACTCATATCGCAGCAGAGCTGCAAATACAAACACACACACACAAAATCCCCAAACAAACAAAAAAGCAAGTGTCACACATCTCAGTAGTCAAACTATTTCTTACCAGTAAATTATGGTCCCTTGTACAATGTGCAAGTCTAAGTTTAGCTTTATCTAAGTTTTGGTTTATAGGAGTGTGCTCTTGACTGAAAATCCAGCTGCCCTTTAAAAGATGTATGAGAACACAAATTTGTTTAATAAACTCAATTTTCAATACAAAATCTATTTTGGGTTAAGTGAGATTGTGCTTTTCTATATACATTCAGAATATTATTTTTAATGTCTGTTATTCCATGTAGCACTAGCCATCTCTGAAAATATTCTTTAGGAAACTCTTAATAAAGAAACTAACTCATGTAATGTAGCACATTGTGCTTCACTGCAAATTTAACATTATCCTGGATTTATTTCTTTTTTTGTTTGTTTACAGAGAAACCTACTGCAGGTACCAGACCTCCATGATTTCAAAAGGTAAGAGCTACTTTGTTCAAAGATACCTGAATGATATTTGTCAGTTCAATATAAATCTGGCTGTAAAAAAAGAGTAACAATGATACGTAAAAACAAAATTTAATGAAAAGAACTCACATTATGGGTGAATTTCATGAATCATGTAAAGGTGTGCATAAAAAATTGAATATGTACACTTTAGATCTCAGATCTGATAAATATTTCATTGGATTAAGAAATGCACTCTTGAAGCTTACCTGTATATAAAACATAAGAATGCATTATGGAGGTAGGTAAGGTACTCTGTCAATTAACACACTTGTGTGTGTCTGTCACTATAAAAAAAAAAAAAATCTTGGAAATTATTAAACTTAAGGTGGCTGTATCTATGAAATTTAAAAATGGAAGCCTTTGAATGAATGGAACTAACTGCTGAGATCATAACTACTTGCTTCAAATATATATGATTAACGAGATATAACTATGGGATCTACTAATACGCACACTTAAAATATAACTTCATCCTCTAAAGTGTCATTATAAGTGTACCCTTTGGGGACGGCTTGATTGTTCCATTGCTGAAATCAGAGCTAAGATTGCAATTGACTTCAGTGACATTAGAGTTAGTCCGACACCTAATGCTTTTCACAGGTTTGCCATGAAACTCTGAATAAGCCCATTGCTGCAAATTTTAGAAAAATCCCACTGTTGTGAAAATGCCGTTGTGGATTAGCCCCACACTTAGATGGGACGCTGACACTTTTGGGAAGGGCCTTGCACTGGATTTGGTCCTCTTGAACTTCCAAATGTCTGCATCACCTTACCTGTTCAGCCTTCTCGGTGCAGTTTCTGCATGTGGCTGCCTTTGGCATTAGGGTGTTTTTGCTTTGGGTTTCTTTAAAGATGCTCCTGCCGGTAAAGTTAGAGACATTTATTTTTCTTCAGTCTCCCATTTATAGTGGACAGAGGAGTGTTTTGATGGGAAGTATCAATAACGTATTGAATGCTTCTATGGACTGGATTTGAAAAGCCTAAGCACCAATAATCAGTGTTGCTTCTTCAGATTTTATTGATAGTGCATTAGCAGGTGGATATTTCTTTTGTGATATCTGATAAGCAAGTGTGTGAAAGTGCTAGCAATTCAATATAATAGGAAGGAACTGACTCTTCAATAAAGCAAAAAAAAATCACATCTGAACAAATGGAGTGATAAACTGCCACTAAGTTATCAGCAGGTGGGCTGAACTCCTCTATAATAATTCTTTAGAAGTAATGAGAAATAGTAAAGAATGGAAGTATGTTTCTGTCACATCAGAGAGAAAATGACTTTGTTTATTTTGAAATAGATGTTTCTGTTCACATTTATTTCATCTACTTGCTTATCTGTTTGTGTGGTTCTATTCTTTTTGGTTCAAGTTGCCTTTGGGTGCTGAGGAGAGGAGGGACAAGAATTTTCAGTGGTAGAATCATCTGTATAATACAGGCAAGGTATGATGCTTTCTAAGGGATAGGTACTAACTTTGCTGCTGTAGGTACATTTTTAAAAAGTGGAGCTGCATATGCATATGATACTACTACAAACTTCTGCTAGTGTAATTAATATCAGAATTTGGCTCACTGGTTCTGTGACAACTTTGTGGCCATGTTTTGCATGAAAAATGTGTATGAGGTTATTGTGGTTTTATAATGATGTGATTGAGATCAGCACCTACTTCAAAAATCAAAAAAGCTATAATTGCATTGTGAATGGTAAGGTGTAAGGCATACAGCTTCTTACACATCCTCCATACCAGGGCAGGCTTATCTTGTGTATCTATTACCAGTTCATAATGTAGCAGATGTGTTGCATGTTTTCTGTGCTTTTCCTTGTTGCCGAACAAGGCTGTTTCCTCCCCCCAGTTCCAAATAAAAATGTTAAAAAAAAAAAAAAAAAAGTGAACCCAGTTCTCTTACCCACACTGTAACATCCAATATTGTTGAGTGTTCTGAGGTCTGAAGATGAAAGAAACAGGCCATAAGTTATGGAGCTAGAGGACAATATAAACAAAATGACCTTTGGTATCATGCTTGCCATATTCTGATGAATAAATTGAGTTCATGTTTAACATTCAGATAATATTCCTGGCAGAGCAAAACATTGCCACATTAAATGTTCAGATCAGAAATGTTCAATGCAGACTAAATTAAGTTGGATCTGAGGACAGCAAACTTAAATGAGTAACATGTGGCAATATTTGATTTAACAAAGAAATGTTTCTTTTTCTTTTTTTTTTGTTTTGTTTTGTTTTTTACTGTAAGTTTAAAAGTATAAAGATACACATGCCACAATGCAGTGCCAGGAACGTTAACTGCTTTTGATCTCTCTCCTCAGATATTAACGTCTCCCCCCGAACACCCCCCTTGTTTGGCGTCTTAAGAGCTTTCATACCAATAAAGATGCAGGGAACAGCAGTCTTTGCTTCTGTTTCTTCAGCTTGTTTTCTTAGTGTTGCATGATCTATGCCCTGGAGAGGTCAATTTTAATCAGCCCCCAGGCACTGCTTAATATTTAGGGCCAAATTTTCAAAGAAGGCCTCAGTTGGATTTTGATTATGAGTGTATGATCGTTTCTTGCACTGTTGAGCCTCCCAAACACATGTATGTTTTTGCCTGCCAAAGTACAGTACTAAACTCTTTGAAGCGAAGACGTGGTCGTCCATGCTACTGACATGTGGGTTCTTTGTTTGCAAATTGGATAGTTGCACATCTGTGTGTATCCGCCATTTATTACGGTTGTACAGCTGCACCTGTATTTGATTGTAGGAATGAAAGGGTAGGTTTGGAGTTGAAATTTATTTTTGGAAATTCAGAACCAGTTTTCTGTGAGGGTAGTATGATTCTCAGTCATTTCTTGTTTGCCGTTTTTGCAGTTTGGTCTTTGGGAAGTATTCTACTCCGTAGAAATCTTAGGTTTGTTGGTCTTGAGAGTAAAACGTAACTATATTGCTAGTATTTTAATAAAAGATTTCTTGGCTTCATGGGAGCATCGAGTTCACAGGGAAGATGCATAAATCTAGTCATCCTTGAAAAAGACCATTAGTCATTCAGGCTTAAGCAGTGTTTAAGGGAGCAGGCACTTTATGCACAAGCCCCTTTAGATGGCTGTGATGATTTCTCACTATTACAATTCCAGTAGGAATGCCAAGCATAAGCATAGAAAAATGCCTTTTGTAAGCCACTAACGTTGGTGCCAACATAGAAATGTGCCCAAAATAGTAATGATTTATGTAAGTATTGCAGAGCAGCAATATTCAGTACTTTGATGTCACTTATGGATAGTTCACCGAGATGGGGGGACTGCTAAAACATATCCACATTTATTACTTATGCATGTGGTTATATTCTGAAAGATTCAAGATCAGGACTCTGTCTCTCTTATGGAAGAGGAGTTGGTGCCTGCCTCGAGGATTATTTCAGTCAAATATATTGGTGTTAGAGAAATGCAGTCAATGCTGTCCAAACATGCCTCAAAATTGAAGGATGTTTTTCCTGTTACCCTGACTCTGTCAAACTTGCACCATTGCAGCCAGCTCAGATGTAGGTTGATTATTTTTTTTGTGGTTTGGGAAATCCCTTTGTAGTTCTCTATGCACAATTTCCAGAAAACCAACTTTAGGAAATTCATTAGCATCCAGGACAACCTTGATGGAAACAAAGACCATTTTAGATACAGACTTTTCAGTGGGAGCAGCAAGTCCCCTTGCTTCACAGACCTTTCCCCTGCTTGCAGCACGTGCTGTGGGTTGCAGTCCTGCCCCACAGACCGGGAGCAGCAGTTGGAATGTAGCCTTAGGCTTCAGTGCAAGCAGTGACAAGCCTGTGATGATTTAAAAAATGGACAGATTGGAAGGGAGCAAACAACTAGTAAAAGTTCACAACCATGCAATTATGGCATAGTGGCTCTGCAAGCTGAAATTCATTGGCCATTTGAGGCTCTCCAAGAGACTTACCAGCCTCTGAGAATTTCTGTTGTTTTTTTTTTTTAAATTTATTTCAGTCTTACTGTGGGTTCAACTTTTGGCATGTCTAATGCTACAGCATAGGGCTTCATAGAGCACACAGCCAGAAACTTTAGAGTTGCCCAAAACTTCCTCTGTATGTGTTCCTGTATGTGCACAAATTCACTCATATCCTGTAGGACATGCACTTTTAATTTTCTCAGTTCATTCATTTGAAAAATAGTGGGTTTGCATGTATGAACCTGGAACATAACTATGATGAGGAATAGAAATGCAGAGTCATGAACACAGCTGCAAACTGATCTTGCTGCCCCAGCTTATTTTGGACACTTTTAGGAGCTGAAAATAATATGTAAAGAATTGTTAGTTTTGGGAAAGGCAGAATTAGCATTCCCAGTGCTAGCATAGTTAAACAGTATCTTCATAAAGTGAAATTAACTTTGGAAATTGTGTCTTATGGTTGGTAATAGAAAGGAATTTAGATACAGAGAGAAAAAGAGTAAGAGCAGGAAACAGCATTCATCATGATTACTTTGCTTCTTCACCTTTGAGCCTTTATGAGAAGCTCCAGAATGCTACACTGCATGCTGCATTTTTTTTAAACTTTCTCAAACTATACAGAGATCTTGAATCTTCACGTGAGATCTTCACAGAACAGTTTGTTTTAACACCCAGAAAATGAATTAGAAAAAGCCTTCAGAGTACATTATTGGCCTTTGTTTGGGATAATATTTTTTTGTGTGTCTGGTTTTAATGCTGCTTATCCTTTGCAACAGCCTGCACTGTGTCTGAGCAGTAGCAGGAGAATCAAAGGAAGCAGCTAATAGGTGCTGGCTTACGTGGCTTCATCTGGGCACCATGCTGTTCAAACTGCGCCTGACGGATTGAATACCAGTATGTGTGGGAGTACCTGTCACCCGGGTTTACTGTTACATCCACGTTTGTAGAAAGAGAAGAGAAAGGCTGAAACATTTCTGTCATGTTGTTGATGTTCAGTACCAAAACGCAGCTCAGTCACAACAAAACCATACTGGTAATGAATAATGCCTACTGTACAACACAAGGAAATTGTGTTTATTTTATAGGCCTTACAGTTATTCTGTCTGCTTGGTATGAGACACCCCAAATTCTCAGTAGATTCTTTTTATTGTCATTTGCGCTGACTCTCAAGTTCTAGCTTTGGTACTAAAGCAAGCAGGCGACATGCTTTCACTCAGGCATTTGGGATATGTACTGTAGGAAACAGTTCTTCTGATACAGAAGGTAATGAAAAGTCTACCAACACTGAAACAAAAATGTGTTACTAGAAACAGTGACAGCTTGTCAGAGTGAAAAGTAGGATAACTTCCAGGGATGCGAAAGAGCAAACGCCATGTGAATTGAAATATGTACGACTCGACTTAGTGCTGGAAATATGCTTGGCGACTTGTTTTTGGTTTGTTGTGTTTGTTTTTTTGTTTTTGTTTTGTTTTGTTTTGCTACTTTGTTCAGCATTGTAAAGCTGCATTGGGATGGCCATGGGGATTTTGTGAGAAATTTAAGCAAATGAATGTGTCAGCTGAAAGATGGCCATAGATTGGATTCTGTCCTAAAAAGCCCTTCCCGGTATTGGGAGTTCTGACCTGGAAAAGAGTTTGAAACTTGAACAGGGCGGGATGGATCCCATCATCGCTGAATCTTTAGCAGAGGAATCTCTTAAAAGGATACTTTTTAGTCAGGACAAAGGCAGCTTTAAAGCTACCATTTGCCAATGTGTAGCCCTGAAGCTCACAACACAAGAATCCACCTTCATCCAGTGATCTAGCTGACTGTGAGCAAGGCATGAAGCTCGAAAACCTTTCCAAGCCTTCTTCCAAAAGTCCCGCTGATAACAGGAAAAGATAACTCCTCATCAGATATTACCTTGAACGTTGCAGTTGGCATCTGGCAGGTTCTCTGATACGAAAACCCTTACATTTGGACGCTGTAGGGGTAAGGATTAACTCTTGGAATTTACCAGCCTGGGCTCAGTACCTTGCAAGCTCGGTGTAGTCTCAGGACAGGAAGATCTTCCCACGTGTATTTTCAAAACCAGGAGAGCTCTTCTCCCCTCCTTCCTCTGTTCATCTCCAGGAGGGTCTGTAAGGGCCCCCGGGGCCGAGTCCCTGTTTATTCTTAATGAACAACACGGTGCCTGGTGTCCTTCAGAACGTCTGGCTAGGCTGTTGTCCTTCACCCCTTCTTCCACTGCAAGGCTGTACACCATTGAGCAGAAAGAGACTGAGGCTATTGCCAGGAACAGACAACCGCGCTAACATGTTAATTAGCTGCTCAGATTTGTAACATCAGTCTTAGGATTTCACATGTCAAATAGGAAATCTTAATGTTAAGATGGGAAGGTACGTTGCTTAATGATTGTTTTGGAAAGGTATGCTCAAACAAACCAATGAACTTCACTGTACGTATCGAGCAGTTTCAGCTGTTATATTAATAACATTCTCAGTGTCCTCTTTTGAGAAAATGTGATCTTTAAATTATTAGAAAAAAATTATAGGTTATTGTGAACTGAAATATCTCTTGTAATACTACTCTGACTAGTCTGCTCTTGAAATGCAGATCAAATATAATGCAAAACTTCGATAGTGTTTGGCACTACGGGAACAATTTGATTTCTGTCTCTGTCAGCTTGAATAGTGACAGAACACTGTCACAATGCTTTACTCAGCAAATTTAATCTGTAAGTTCTGTATAATTTCTGTATTCTGATTATACCACGCTATCTGTCTCAGCTGTTTTCACCATTGTGTTAACAGACCCATTGTGTCCCTTCTTGTAACAGACCTTCATCGCTTTAAGATTATTTCCAAAAATGATTCTGTTCAGAAGGTCCCAGAACTATCTTTCCTGTGTGCCCAAAGAAATTTGTCAGACTTTTAAGGGTGCTTTTTCAGCAGTAGTAACATTAAATTCAAAACTGTGGGTGGGCCAGATTCTTTCTCTGAAACTTCCTATCAGTCTTCTCCTGACTAGCTGTTGACCATCCTTTCTCAGAACTGGGTGAAACCAGACAGAAATGGGTGCATCCCTCATCCCTTATCACGTAGTCCAGAATATACACGGCTGTGCAGGCCTTGTCATCTTAAACCTTCCTCTGCCTTAGAGCCCTTCTTCAGTGGATGACGGTTTTGATTCTACCATTCTTTTCCATTTTCTGTTGAGAGGAACCATCCCTGTGCTGAACCCGTAAAAATGCATGGAGGCTGAGGCTGGAGAAGGTTTCCTTGACGCTGGTTTTGGTAAGGGTGTTTTTCTGTTATCCACCAAGCCCTGCAGTAGCTCATATTCTCAGAGCAGCCCTGAAGCTCTGTAACAGGTGACCTGCTAAGCCTGAAGCCATTGTAGTAAAGCTGTCAAGATGTACAGCAAATTTGGACTCTCTACAAGCAGAATTTGAGAGCTGTCATCACACTGAAACCTTTGGTTCTTTAAGTCACATTCTATAATGTACAGTTCAATGAACAACATGTTAATGTTCTGTTTTCTAAATGTTGTTTTGACATTTAAATGTTCAAAACCATCTTGAGTTAATTAAATGTAGAAGCTTCTAAGTGAATTGATTGTGCTGACAACTCATCATCTAATTACCCATAATTAGGAGTAAAACAACATTAGCTAATAGAAATAATAAATAATTGTGATAGGGAGGAAAATTCAAATGTGCTGTCCAGCAGCACGGCAATTTTTCTCCCAAGCAGAATTCACACATGAAAGCCCTGAATATAGTTCTATTTAATCACACACTGTACATGCACAGGCATTATTCACTGAAAGTTTTAGGTTAATAAGAGCTGGTCTGAGAATAGAAAGTACTAAATGATCTTTTAGGCTGATGAACTCCAGAAGCTGGGGCATGCTTGTTGGAACAAAATAATAAGTCAAAATAGATCAACAAGGGGTTTGAAGAGACAAAAAGATATTTTTGCATCTTCTACTAATCTTGTCAACACCACTAAAAGCTGAGGGGGAAAAAAAAATATCAAAGGAACCAAGAAGTCAATTTTGTTTGATTTTTATCTGTGCTCTTTGCCAGTTGTTAGCTGGCAGATTTTAAACTTGGAGAAGTCAAGTGTGGGCAAGTTCTAATTGTTCACTGATCTTCAGGACAGTGGTGGAGACAATGTTTTCAGTCATTTTGCCTGAATGTTTATCACCAGAAGCAGTTTTATTTACTTATGGAAATGTTAAATAAAAGACATCTGTTTCTTGATGACCCAGAAAACAATGTAGTTGAAACCTAGTTTTCTTTTTGTGTTTAAAGCTAGGAAAGACTTTGAATTTCTGTGTTTTCTTAGATCTGTAGTTAGCAAAGTGTCTTCAGTCTAATGAGGTATAGAGACTGCAGGAATGAGTTCCTTACCACAGGCATCACTAGTTGCTGCCAATCTTTTTATTTGAAGTAGTTAATCTATTTTTAAGAAATTAATTACCTATTCATATCTTAGGTGAGGTGGAACCAAACCTTCTATGTTTATTATTACTATATATGTAATTTTTTCATGTATATATTACTTAGTGTGCTTTGGAATAATAAAAATGAAAACAAGTAATAGATTTTCAAGCAGGTAACATATTCAGTTATGTATGTTCATTTTACTGTGTGCTTAATGTGCATGCATTTACCGTAATTACTTACACAAAAAGAATTAGGAACATAAATACAAATGAAAAGCAACTATAGCGTTACGGCCAATGCCCAGCTTGGGACAACACGTAGGAAAAAAAACTCTTTAAGATTTCTTCAGGAAAACGAACAGATAGAAGTCACAGCAATATCGGTATGAGCACAAGATAATGGGGATGTAAAAGTACATGCGATAGGTGCATATCTAACAGGCCTGCCGGACTGAGGAACGGACCACACGGAGCCCACAGAAAAACTATTGGTAGAGAAAAAGAAGAAAGTGAATAGAAATTCTATCTTTTTTTTATTATTATTTTTAAAATTGATTTTATTAAGGAATCTATATTTGTGGTCGCATTTCTTGTATTTCCATAATTATCCCAATATTTTTGTTTCTATTAACAGAAGGGAGAATGGTTATTATAAAATATTCCAGTCGTAAGATTTGAAGACAGCCTTTCATAATTATGTTTCTATTTCCTTTACAACTTCTCATTTTCCAAGATCAATTTTTACTTCAAGAAGTGATCCATAGATACTGCCATGAATATTTATATTTAGAGAATGAAGCAGGAGCATTTGTAAATCCTTACCCTCTTAATTAATGCCAGTCTTCAAGGTTGTGTTTCCCAGTGATTGATAATAAAAAGGTTTCAGTGTGGCATGGTATCCTTTGCAGCATGAATCATACAAGACCATAAAATTGTTAGCTACATCATTATGGCTGAGTGTATTGTACTAAACGAGCACATATCAGAAAATGAAATGAATGTTTTATGTGTTCTCTCAGCTAGATTCAGGTAGTGCGCAAAATGTACCTTTCTGAACAAATCATATCTCTAAATGTGTTTTTTAAAGTTTGCATAATTAATTTGGGTTCACTTTTTCCTGATTGAACACAATGAATTTAATTCCATGTGTCTTTATTTTCCGTGCTGAGTGGCTGAGAGCTTGATTTGGCAGTCGCATTAATAGGGATAGAAACGTGTGCGTATTCCTGATTTCACTAGCATTATTTACACGTATAAGGATTTGTGTAAGCACTGCTTAGGCAAGACAATTTCCAGGCCAGCTATAATTAGTTTTAAAAAGTCGACTTTCAACTATATTGGTTTTGTCTTTAAAAGAAGTCAGGTTGTTGGGGGGAGGTGGAGGGACAGACACAGATGGGGAACATAGAAGGGAAACACCCAGAAACGTTCGGTTAGAAAAGCTGCAGTAATATCTCACGGGATTTGTTATTTTGTGATTTCATGCTCACATACTCCTTCAGTGACTAGCCCTCCTGGCAGACCTCTTGCATGATGCTTTATTGTTTTTTGTCTCTCAATGGTGAGACTGTTGCAATATGGGAGATGTAGTCCAGGTAGAAAGTTACATTTACAACATAAGAGCATATAGAGTAATCTGACACATTTGCCATGAAATGCATCAGTGCCACAGCACCAAGGGCAGTCTTAATATCTTCTGAAGCACTTTCCTTGGAGTCTGATGTTGCCTTTGGGATCTATATAGCAATACAAGCAGGAATAATCTTACTAAGATAAGTGAAAAATTGGATCACCACCGAGAATCCTTTTGGCTACTATTAGTGGCTGATCAGGTGAAAATCACAGTACACACATTTTTTTACAAATGTATTCTTACAAAAGGTGTAGTTTTGCTGATCTTGTGTCTCTTGCATTACTCGCCCATTTCTCCTGCTGTGTCTTTTCTTTACTTCAGTGTTCATGTAGGATCTTTGACTATCACCTTTTTTGACAATTAGGTACATTTTTTTCTTTATATGCTAGAACTGATGAAAACTTTTGTAAGGGTTTTTCTAGCCTTTACAGTGTCATAGAGGTAGATCTAGGACAGCACATCTGAGGCTTCTTGGCTTAGTCTGCTGTGTTATCAGTTCTGTAGAGCCAGTCCTTCAAAACTTCCAGCACAAGAAGCTTGAAATCTTTGTAGCCCCGAGGGATTTTCACTTCTTTTTCTAATGAGGTGGAGGTTCTAAAGGTACTAGAGTTGAATCCTAGAGATAGGATGAGATGAATCCACCCCTAATCATGAGTTATACACTACAAAACCAGTAATCTTCCCTTGGAATTAAATCTACGCCATGTATACTAAGCTAAAAATATTTATGGTGTGACACTTCAATATCATCTGCTGTCAGCCACCAATCCCCTTTTTATTCTGAGCAATAACACACCCTGAGGGATAATATTCCATTGTAACAAAGTTGAAAAAAATAAAAAGTCTTTCATCCTTCATGCATCTTGCAGGGGAAAAAATAAAAAAAATAATAAAAAAAAATCACAGAAGTCTGAACATACGGAGAAGGAGCAACTGTGTTTAGATTAAAATCAGAAAATCAGTTTACCTGCATTTGGCCCATAGTTAATATGGGTGCTGTGCCAAATATTACTATAAATATTCTCTCTGAGCATATGGAAACAAGTGTTACAAAAATCCCTCAGATCACTTACTTGACCTGTTAATTTTAAATTTCACTGTTTACCTACCAAAAATTCTCAAGTTTCCTTGGTACTGAGGGTACCCATAGGTTTGGATCCCTCCCCTTCCGAATTACCGTGACTTAAAACCTCCTTAATCTTGAAAGGATTGATGAAGAAAGAATTGGAGAATTATATTTGAGATTTTATTTTTGCAGTGTAATCCCATCTGCTATAGCAGAATCCTCTGGATAGAAATTGTTAACTTCCTGTTCCTGTAAATGGTTTTTAATAACATCTTGTGTATCATTGTTCTTACTTTTCATTTGGTAGCCAGCAATTTTTAATTAGTACATTAGCCAGAACTGTACAATAATAATTCCCTTGTATTTGTCTTGAATTTGTGAGGAGCAGATTAGTACAGAAAGACTGCTTGTCCCTTTAAAACAGAGAGAGAATTTAATTACCGTATCATTTCTTTTCTTCCCAGAGTTGTGTTTTGCCAAACAGAGAAGCAGAGGAGGCTGAGAGCTGTTGGGGTATTGTGAGGAAAGGCAACCTGCAGATTAATACAGGTTTTATGAATTGCAGCAGAAATATAGGTGTGCTAGACTGGTACAGGCGTGTTGTAAACAGAGGTAGGAGAATGTTGTTTCTTGTTTGGTGCTTTTTTGGTTGGATTTTTTTCTTTTCTTGAGCCACTTAATTAATTCTTGACAAGCTTGCTGAATTATTTGTCAAATTAAAATAAAGAAACTCCCAATGAAGAGGTCTACTAGGACAACTGTTAGGAAGAAGCACAAACTTTGGACACACAAGGTCACCTAAAGAGAAATTTATGCAATGAAGAACTTGTCTATTTTTCCAACTGTATTAGTCCCATATAATATTTCACATTTGTCCTCATGCTTTGCTTTGGCCTCGGACAACTACAGACAAGATAGCAGTAGTGCTGAAAAAAATCCAATTATTTATTATTCATATTTTCAGGAAAGCATTTCAGAGTGAAGGAATTCCCCTTGTGGGATCCTGGGGAGAGGGGGGTGCCGCAGCCAGCGTGGGTGCTGCGCTGACAGAACAGGAATCGCAATGGGCTGGAGAGCAACTGCTGGGTATTGCACCACTTCTGGTTGTCCCGGCAGGGAAAGGGAAACCACTGCAGGGAGAAAGAGGCGTAGAATAAAAGGGATATTACACCAGGCTGGGATGGGGATTACCATCATAAACTTTTTCACCAGACGCACTTAAAGGAATTATCGGTGAGGTTTTAGGAGTGCTATGTAGGCAGCCTGGTATTGTTTGATTTTGCTTCTGGGCTGGGGGGGAGGCAAATGTAAAGACTTTTCCAGGGCAGTTGGCAGAGAGATGCAGGACTGGTTCCTCTGCTCCTGGCCCTGGCAACGGCAGAGCTGTTCAGCCTCTCCCCGTTTTCCACCTGGGGTGGACAGTGGATTTTTACCTTCACCAGGCTGGAAATAAGAATGGGGGAAATGGATGAAGTTAGTATCGCAGACCCTCGTGTGTCTAACGTCCAAGTGAAGCAATCAGGTTGTGCAGCCCTGTGTAAGAACTGCCACACCTGGTCAGACAAGAGATTTGTCTCCCCAGTATCTGTCTCTGAGAGTAGTCTGTCATGAATATCACGGGCAGAGGATAAAAACAGAGTGAGCCTACGGTAATGCTTCCTCAGGATGCTCACCCCCATACAAGAGCTTGTTTTATGAGTTTCCTGAGCAACTTTCAATTTAACAGCCTGGGATGCACTTTTTTCCTCTAAGAATTCATCCTTTTGCTTTTTGAAGCAATGGGAACCATTAGCATCCATACTGTTCTGTCACAGGCAGTTGTGTGACTTAATCAGGAGTTGCGTGAAGGGTATCTCCATCAGTCATGGTGAGCATGCTGCACGCCTGCTAATTGCATTTGGTGTCCCTGGTTCATGGGCTGGGAGAAACCACAGATGCTCAGTCCCTTTCTGGCTGCTGCCTCTTCATTTTATCATGCTGACAAACACCCTCCTCAGAGCAAAGCTGATATTTCCCTTTTACTGAAGTAAAACTAAAAGCTCAGTGGCAAGAAAGTAGATGTTTTACCATAGAAAATGTAGAGTTCTGAGAAGGGGGCGATTTTCCTTGTAAAAGATGCTCCTGTTTCAGATTGACTCCTTCCTAGCTTCCTATGAGGTCATTTGTCCTAAGTCCTTTGGAAGTCAGAGGGGAAAAAACAGGTCCCTCAAAAGGCCTGTGTAGGTTCTTCTCAAGAGTATGTGAAGTTCAACTCAGTGCCTGATGCAGCTGTCATCTCTACACTGTTGCACGAGACAGGGGTTCAGTGGAAATGTGAGCAGTTGCTATTTATTTTTCAATGAAATACGCACACTTCTAATCTTGGTCTTTGGATAATAGCACCCTAAGTAAACTAACAGAAACTGGCAAATTTCCAGGCATTTTCTTTTTCCTTACTGTGTTTCTTGAATATATTTTCTTTTTCCCTTGTTTAATGCTTAAAATGAAGGGAGACTTTCCTGTAGCAGTCATACAGAGGTGCCTTTCATGAAGTGATTGATTCACCTTCTACTGGGGACAGTCTCAGGGAGGCAAATTGAATTAGGAGGAGGAGAGATTCTAGTTTACAGAAGATAGGACTGTGATTTGAAAATTAAGGAATTTATTCCCTTGCCAATACATGAACAGAATTCCAGTCAACAGCAATGGAGACTGCACATGAAGAAAGAAGATTAGAGCAGTAAACCAGACTATAGCAATATTGTCTTCAATGTATTTACATAGGATTCATATATTCTACAGGCAGCTGTGCAAACCTCAAAGTCTGCTTAGTAGGGTGCATTTTTATGCAGATGAAATTACTGCAATTTACTTCTCCTGTTTAACTTGTATTTTTTTTTATTTTTTTTAAATTTTAAAGAGGATGGGCCACACTACTATCAGTCTTACAATCCAGAGTGTGACCTCACTGAACAGGGGTGTTAATCTTGCAGGGAGCCCCAAGGCTGGTGATGCACTGGGATCAGCTTGTCGCTCTCATGGATCTGTGGCCGCACAGGGGCTCTCCCCTCTGCTGCAGGCTGGGGATCAAGAGAACTGCCTGTTTGCTGCTCCCGAGTGAGATGAAGTGGTGCACTCCTAGCACTAAATAACACGGTGTAAGGCTCGGCTTTGCTAATTCTTGTTTAATTCAGAGTCTCATTATATTTGGTGATGTTCCTTTAGACTGGATCTTGGAGTGAAGTGAATGTGACAATTGAAATTTATTTTTCTCTTTTTAAAGGGAAGGCAGAAGGAAAGGAGTGAAATTAAATGACAGTTTCTAACTATCCTGACTCCAGTGAAGATTCAACGAGAGAGGGCAAAAAGATATTCCCCTTAAGATAACTCCTCTAATTTAAGTGTTCAGATTTTTTCTCAGTAGTAATATAAAAGCAGACAGAAAGTTTCCTACTTTTTTTTTTCTTTTTCCTTCCCTCTGGGCAATGAGGGGTTCTAATTACACTAAAACCCCCTAGTATTGACTTTAATAGCTTCCCCCTGCCTACATGGCTGCTGTATATGGAAGGCTGAAATATCTCAAATCATTACAGTGGGAATAAGCTGTTCTTTGAAAGAACATCCAAGATTTTCCAACTTTGACCAGTGTGGAAGTTTTATGAGAATGACTGTGTTTTGTTCAAGTTAATTTCTCTGCTGCTCTTTTTCTGTGTTGCCAGCAGAGTGAATACTATTACAGTACTTTCTTAACAGGAACGCTCTGTGCCAAACGTTTTAAAGTGTTTTATTTTAATGTCACAGATGATTAAATGCTTTAGTGTGACTGACAAGCTTTAGTAAATTTGTACAAATTAGATATACTAGCTCTTAGTAAAATAGATTTTCTAAACCTGTTTTGTGTGAGAGGAGAAGTAGCAGCTAATGATAGTAAAATACATTAAGATGCTGGCAAATTAAAAAAGCCACTTGCAGCTTAGCAGTAGCGGTATGACAGCTCTCTGTGAGGGTGAGGCTGGAGACTATCAATACAACATAAACACCCATAGGGTTTGCTGCGATATCATTTTTACTGTAGAGCAAGCTGAGCTGATGTTTCCTCGGGATTAGAATACCCTCTGACTTGCTATTAGGAGCAAAGCCACTGCTCTGCTTTTCTCTGATCATTTTTTGAGGGTGCTGGTACCACTGGAGACACAAGCTGTCAGCAACCTTAGCGTCCAGACTGATAGGAAGACTGTTAAGTAGGCCATAGTAAAACATCTCTGTTAATGCTTTTTGCTGTATTAGCTCAGGTGAATATGTAAGAGCTCACGGAAGATCCAAGAAGGAAAGGTCTTTTAGAGGTCCAAATAAAGCATTTCTGGTATGATTCTTGAGGAGGGAGGAGAATGGGGGGAAAAAAAAACCTCCCAAAGAATCCCTGCACTAAATGGCAGAGCTGTGCACATGTTTAAATGCTTTAATAGTAGGTGTTTTACAGCTAACAAAGCTGAATGTATGTTGTTCTGGCTGGTAACACATGAAGCATGGATGACTTCAGGTGTTCTAAGCTCCTAACTGAGATTTTTTAGAAAGAATGTCAGAAATTCACCAGCTTTCAGGAGAACTGAAGTTAACTTCTGGCCTATACATGCAACTATGTGATTTTCTACAGGAAAAGAGATGGTACAGGGGGCTTCCCTCTGGGATCCTGAGTTGGCTCCATGTGGTTGTAGTTGCACATGTCTCTTTGAAGGACTAGTCGGGATGCTCTTGGCGCTGAGGCACACGGATCCATGGCTTGCATCCTTCTGGGCTGCAAAGACAGCTGTACCTGGTGTCTTGTTCTGGTGGTGGGTTGTGCTGTTCAAAAGAGGGAAAAGGGATGCGCATCTCAACAGCCTCCATGTTTTTAACAAAACGCTGTGGCTGCTGTATTTGGCAGGGAGCTGAATCTTGCAGTTGGGTACCACATAACCTGGTGGAGGGTTAGGGGAGACAGACTGAGAAGATACCTCAGTTGAACAGATTTCTTTCTTCCTTTCTTTTTTTCAAGAAAGGTGTCTAATCATGTGTGTTTTGTACCTCTGTTTCACATCCATTTGTGTGAAAGGTGAAGCAGAAGCTCCCTGCAGAGGAAGCCTTTTATTAGGTGTTCGTGTTGCGTTCAGTCCTACGAGTGTTCGCATCTGCAGCCACAATCACTATACCGAATAAAAACATATGGTAGATACATTTCAGGTTGAGCATTAACAATAGCAGTGTTATCATTGTGCGTTTATACCTCATCGTGATGTCAGTGATTTGTATTTGCTTTTAAAGATAAGCATTTTTCTTCAAAATAACACATTTTAAAGAAGCATTTTAAAGTTAAGAGTCTCTGAATCTCCCTTCAAGATGAAAGGTAATGGAGTGCATTTTATCATTACATTATGATCTAATAAGAAGAATAAAGGATTCTTAAGAAAAAAGTGTTATTAACAACATTGTCTTTTTGATCTATGGAAAGATAAGTGTCCTCTAGTGGAGGCAGAACCCTCCTCTTCTTCTCTTATAAAGCTTTGTTCTCTTCTGATGCATATTAAGCACCAGATGAAAAATTCTGTTTGTCTGTGGTCTAACAATGAAATACCTTGTAGGAAATGAAAAGGTCAAGCTTTCCCTGTCAGTGATTTATTATAAACAGTGCCTCCTTCTTTTATTTCCTGATACTTTGCATTTGGATTAGTGATGATACATCACCAGCTGCTAGATAAAATATGAAGTTGGGAAACTATGGTCAAACATTTCTGCTGAGGAATGACCCTGTAATCAGCTCCCAGCACACACAGGTCTCACTTGATTTATCAACCCAAACCTGAGATTCTAGAGAGGGATGAATTAGTTTAAAGATATCTAAGGGATAATAGCTAAAGCCAAAAGCGCTGCAGGAAAACCGTTTGTCACTGGCCTGCCCTGCCCTCCTTAATTGCAGAAAAATTGAGAGTGGATACGTAAGGCACCTGATATAAATCATTGGTCAAGTAACCAGCGATGTATCAAGTGGGGGAGTTGCAGACCTTTTTCTTTTGCGCTTTGCAGGCAGGATGCTTGCAGTTTTGACACCAAGAGGCTGTTGGGCCAATATGGTTTGATGCACATCTGTCTCCATGCTGACTTCACCTTGGCCTTCTGTATGACTTCATGCATTTTGTTGTTCATTCCAGTTTCCGATGTGCTATTTTAAGTGTCGCTTTCTGTAGTTTCGCATTTGGGGACCATTTGTCCTATTTTTTTTTTAGCTGAGGGTGTAACAAAAAAGGAATGTGCAATTGCCAAACACATGTTGTAAATATTCCCTTATTGCAGAACATATTTGAAAGTTTAGTGCTTGTGGAAGCAGTATTACCAAATGAATGAAATATCTGCACCCCATGTTCATATTCTTTTCATTCTCCAGTTGTTGTTTAACTACATTTACCTCCCCAATAAATGCACGTGCCTAACTTCATCAACTTTGCACGCAGTTTTGGTAGAGCTAAATGATATTTGATTTCTGACATCATGCCTGTGCTCCATGAAGTTAAGCACGTGCATGTACACAAATTCACATGATTGCGGGGCCTTCTGCTATGAGCATCTTGCCTTCCAGTGCACATCAGGGAAAAATTAGAAATTAATTCAGTCCATGTAATCTGTACATTTGAAAAAAAGCCTTGAGAGAATAACAACACGTTTTTCTCAGTCTAGCTTTAGTTGAGATTTTTGAGAGATATGGTCCAAAGCATAAGGTAATGGTACGTCCTCTATGCCAATATTTATTCTTATTCCACATGGCTGTGCTTGTGCCTCTGTTTTTCCTATATAACGCAACTTTGCTAAAAATTAATTTTGCAGCCTAAGTAAAAATCCAATTGATTGCTTCTCTGTTTGCTTATTTGTCGCTTGGATAACATCATAGCGAGCATGGTGCAAAATCCATTGTAATCCTGTAAATGAATCGGTGTACTGCAAATTCCCTCAAATGAGTAGGTAGGAGAGTGCAGAGAATCAGAGAAGAGTGTAAGATGGAGAGGACCTCTGTAGGTCACAGCCCCTTCTTCTGGACCTGGTTAACAGAATATATTTTATACACCCTTGGGTAGAAATGAAAAATATTAAGGGAGTCAGGCACTTGATTTCTACTCGCTTCTAATGAGTCTTAGACACTCATCTACCTTTACATTGCTGTTGTTTTTTCTGGTTCTAAATTTCATCATTGCACTGAAAAATTGGATGTGCTTAAGGACATTGCTGATTATGGATCAAAATGTCTTTAGAATTGTGTTTTAGTGAATAAAACATTAAAAATATTACTTGCTCAATGTAAGTGCAATTTTTCAAGGCTAAGTTATGTTAACAGAATTTATTATTAAATTGTGTTGTAATTCTTTTAAGCTAATGCATGAAAATGACCTCAAAATCAGATCAAATCTAGTTAAGAAGGTGATTATCTAAGTCCCTAAATGTCTTTCATCCAGAAGCTGTAAAAGAAAGAATAAGACTTATCCAATCTAGAGAACATGGGCATCATAATTTTAACCACAAAGAAAATCAATTAAAGAAAAAAGAGAAAAACCCAACAACAAACATTTGCCCATGTTAAGTGGCTTTTGCCCACCACGATTAGCACGTGTTTTGCGGTGTGTGGAGCACTTACTTCCCTGCGTGAAGGTGAAGCACTACTGCAAATTGCTACACCAGGAAGAGACTCTTTTAAGATTGAATCGCAGGGGCACTGTGAAATTTTTGGTTGAAAATGCTTGTCAGCTTGCTGTAAAGGATAATGGAATTTGATTTCACAAAGCATATTTCATACTCAAGTTGTCCCAAACCACTCTACAGATGAATGAGTTAAATGCTGGAGAAGCGGTGACTGTGTAGGTAAATGTGGCGCCTATTATGTACTCGGCGGTAGCTTACACACAGCTGTGGACAATGGAAACAGGTTTTCTCTTTTATTGTTAAGGGTCACCCAGGTTAGCCCCTGTTCTTTTTGAAAAGCACTCTGGGATTTCTAATTTCCACCTGGATGATCAGCAGAGACAGACAGAAAGGGCCACAGTTTAATGCTTCACCGAAAGGATGGATGAATGATTGTTGGATGATTAATGGCTGGTCTGCGCTGAAAGATGACAGCCTGTTATAATGGAGATAGCTAACATGTAATTTTCTGCATACTGCAGTTTCATAGCCTCAGCGTTCCCACATAGCGGGCATTTCATGTGGGTAAAAGACACAACAATGAAGACGTAGTTTTTGGTTAGAGTTTGTCCCCTTCTCACCAGAGAGCAATGCATGTGGTGAGACACGCTCTGCTCTGCTTGCGCTGGCTTTGTGCTACAGACTGCCGCTGCAGAGGTGCTTCAGGGGCTGGCAGCTGCTGTGGCTTAAAACTAAGCACAGCCTTGACAAGAAATATTTCAAAGGGGACAGATGTGTCTTTCATCACATATCCGAATTTTTGCTCACTGGCCACATGACATTTAGGACATTATTTATCAAAACCAGGCCTGAGGTTTGCTGATGGACTGATGCAGCTGGCTCTGCAGCCAGAAAGTTGTGGAGCCAGGCAGGGAGCACGGATGCCCAGGCACCAACCTCAGTGGGGCTGACGCTCTGTTACCCTATTGCATCCTTGAACAAGGCCTGGAGGTTTTGTTAATTACATCAATTCTTACTATTGTTGATTGATCGATTGCTACAGAATGACGATTATAAAACAAACAAACAAACTTCACAAATGGTTTGCCTGATTTGAATGTGGGGTTTTTTTCGACTTGAAAACATTCTTTCCGCGTAGTTGATTCAAACCATATTCGTAGTCAAGTTCTACTATGCACTTGTCTACAGAAAGGCAATCTCAGTTGTACCCAAAATGTTTTTTTAGAACCAGAGTCTTAATTTCACATATGTGCACGTTACTGCAAGAAGTGTTCTGTGAGCGAGGGCAGAGGAACACAATTTCTGGTGGTTTTGTGACTGATGACTGTGCCGTTTTCACAATCATTAACACTAGACCTGGGCACTGTTGCATCGCCTGGCAGGTCTAATTTGAACTGGGTTTGGCATGATCACGTTTCTGTTGAATTAGTCAAAGCACATTACACAGGCTTTGTCCTAGCTTTGTGCTTTTACCGTGACTATAGAAGGACATGCTGTACTTTATCTGGCATAAACTCTGAGTGGTACAGACAGATGACACCTGATCCAGTGTGCATTTTGCTGGTACAAAATTATCCTATCAAGAAATTTCATATCAAATCTGAACTAGTAGAGTAAGGTTGTATCAGACCAGCACTTTATATTGTGTGGCTACAGAAATCTTTAGCTGGTACTAGAAGTCTTAAAGGCTCCTTTACTTTGTTGATTGATCATAGTTTTAGAAACTATTTCTCAATTTTGAAACATTCTGATTAGAAATCTTTGTTGGGAGCCTAATATTTAATAGAGAAGTGAGTTGCTTTTATCGATATATATATTATTTTATGGAAGCTGTGTTTTCCTTAAATTACCTTTTATTTTTCATACAATTTCAAAGTCGCTAAAAAACATAGGGGGTGTATGTATGTTTCTCCATAAGAAGCCAAGATATTAAAAACAAAAATTCAAATAACCTTGGTCAGTATTGTGTGGAAAAAATACTTAGTTTTTCCAGTAAACATTTTAATATTAAGCAGCTAAATTCCAGAAAGCTTTAATTATCTTTGAATAAATCTTATTATCTCTTTAATGAAAGGAACTTGCAGCTGCTTACAGATATTCTACAAGCAAAACAAATATGCTGATCTGATGATCTGATAATCTGTTATTTGTTACCTTGAGTAAAAGGTTCATTATGTGCAAGTATAAAATATAGAAAGTCAAAGGCCAGATTATCAGGAGATGTACTGAAGATGTAACAGTAAAACTGCATTGATGTATGCTGTTTACAATTGGTTGACTGTTGGAAAGTTCACGTTGAAAATAGCATCAAAACAGTTTTATATGTACCTACATCTATTTATAATCTGCCAAGCTTAGAAAATCCACTTGTGTATCTTTGTCTTATTTAAGGTGTTTCTTGATGATAGAAGAGTTATGTGAACTTTATTTGATTTTTAATTAAAAATAATGGATTGCTCAGTTGTATTGATTATTGCTATTTTCAGGTGTTAAAATCAGAGCACAGCAGAATTGATTCTGCTGTCTTAGTTCATTCAAAGTTTAGTGACTTTTAGGTAGAGGAAATAAAGAAATCAGCTTATAAGGCTTGATCCTATTGTCACATGTATACACAGAGCCATCGGTAAAAAAATACTGAAGCACTTATGAAGCAGAGAGTGAGATAAATTTAAGTTGCTTCATGTGGGTGTTTTTAACTTAGTGTGAAGAAGTGAAGCATTCATCATTTGTAAAAAGGCTAGATCTCAGTATTGATGGATTGTGTGTTTTATTAGTGTTTCTTCATATTCTGCACTGGTTTAGTTAATAGATAAGGACCAAAATAGGTATTTGTTTTGCAAATAGTGTGATTAAAAAAGCACGTTTATGATTTAAGAGAATTTTCTGACTTTTTCTTCTTTTGTATCTTCTAAGTGTCTTTATTGACTAATAGCATCTGACGTATTTTCATTTAATTGAAAGGATTGTGAAGCGCTTTACATACTTAATGATATACTTTCAAATTTCTGCCCAGTAGTGAAGTCTCTCAGGTTGTCTGTTCAGAAAAACGGAAGCTTGGGACAAGAAACAAAGACTTCTGCAGGCATTAAGGCTGCAGCAATAATGTAGGTCAGTAGAATAGAAATTTGATGACTGAAGCTCCAGGGTTAATATCGCAAAAGTTCCGAGAGCACTGGAAGGCATATCAGGTCTTTAACATAGCGGCATACTGCCACCTAACATCACATAAAGCATAAATTCAGCTCATCTTCACCACAGATCCAGTCACGAATTTTTCCCATGTTTTAGACCGTCTACCCAAACTATTTAAACATGCTTGGTGGGGATCATAGGTCAGAGTTGCTTTTAAAAGGGCTAGAACCAAGCAAATTGTTTGGGTAAGGCTAATCCTGGGAGTGAGCGAGCTCTGAAGTTGGTGAAATTGTCTCAAATTGAATCGTAGATCATCTCACTGCAAAGACCTGCAAGACTTGCTTTTCTCCCTTACCGAAACACCCACGTGCCTGGCAAGGACAGGCATTCCACCCGGGATGTGGGCAAAGAGGTCCCTGCCTCCCTGTGGTTACTCCAGTAGCAGACTTACTGGTGCGTTCATTTCCTATAACGTGTCAGTCCCAAGGACGTTTGCTGGTTTGACTAATTCAGAAAATAGGCCTTTGGTGAGAAACTTCATCCTGATGGAGAAGGTAAAGGGTCTGTTTGTGAGAGCAGCCTACCCAGCTGGGTATGAGGAAGGAGGATAGCAGTCTTCAGAAGTATAACCTGAAGAAGACTTAAGAGTCATCGAAAGAGATGAGTAAAGTCATCATGTGCTTTATCCTTCCGTGAGTAGAAATATTTCTTGGGAGCCCCTGCACTGTAGCTCAGGTAAGGGGAATGTTTGGACCCAAGTGGCTATCTCACAGGTAAAGCCCCTAATGAGATATGCTCAGACAGCGACTGTTATGCAGCAGGTACCAGCACCTCTTCCTTCACACATTTAGAGGTTGTGTGACAAACTCCCATCTACGTATTCATGTTTCTTGACCCTGTTTACTTGTAGGATCTGACAGGATCACAGAACTAATGCGACAGGCTGCAATACATTTAAGATAGAAATAGATTCATATTTCTACTTCAGTGCTCAGGTCAATGGAGTCACTTCAGAATTGCATTTATGTTGCTGAGAGAAGACTTTGGCCAATCGCCCACTCTGTCCAACACATTAAATTTAAAAATAATTTAGCTAGCGGTTGTGAATACCCATTTCCTGCCAATAACCTTAGAATACCCTATTGCCAGGAGATATTTCTGAGCTCACTTTGTGAGTCTCGCCTCGTAGTGGTACTAGCCAGGAAGCCTTTCCAGTGCCTCATTGCTAGTGCTTGACATCCCAGCTTTACTGATGGCAGATTCAGTCATACGTGTGATGGAGAGAAGAAAACGAAGCCCTCTCAAATGTATGCTGTTTATAAAAAGTGAGTCTGCATTAATGGAAGATTCTCAACATCTTTGATTTTGGATTGTGGTTGTTTGTTTGTTTTTTTTTTTAAGTAGGTTTTAAATATGTTGTTAAAAACTTAAAAGGAAGTTGAAAAATAGCATCTAATTGAATGAAGAAATTGCCATCCTATGTACAGTACTCAAGAACATAGTAATCTAAAACCATGATGATTAAAGAGCAAACAAGCAAGCAAGCTCAAAGTCCTTATACCAGTTTTAATCATTGATCATAGGTTTGCTCTTCATTTTGGTGGTGGGAACTTTGGGTAAGACCTTAACCCAAACAGCATTGGTAACAAAGACATTGCCTTCTGGGTCAGTGGCAGAACTCTATGCTAAAGTACTTCAGAATTAGGACTGGTCCATAATGAAGCTCAGTGTGAGGTTGATTGGAATTCTTTGATAAAGAATATTTTTTAAATAAACTGTTGTTCTCATGTTTGTTTTAATGAAAAAGATTAGGAAAACATTTTTCTGTTAGAAGTTTAACTCTCATGTTTATGCAATAGTAGGACTTTGCGTTTAAAATCAGGCAATATGATTAAATTATTTATGTAGCAGCTTTCATGTTGGTTTTTTGTATGGATTTATTAGCGTGTCAGTTTGTGTGCTGGAAGCCAGATTCTTCTGTGTGTAGTGCAGTGCTCAACAGAAACCCTGCCTGGACTCTCAAATCGGAACTTAAACTGCAACCCTCACTAGGATTCGTACTATTTCCTCCCAAACTGACCAGATTTATAGTCAGAGTTCCCTTTTTCTACCCAATGTGCATTCCATAGAGGTAATTTCTTCTTTAGGGACCCAATATGGTGTTCTTCCTATAGCACAGACAAGAGCTGAGTTCATATACCCAAAATGTCCTCTGGCATCTTCAAGCAATCTGTTAGACTTCTCTGTATTCTTCTGCACTTGCAGCTTTCAGGTTTGGGATCTGACAGTGCTTTTACATGCAGAGCAAACTGTTAACATGTCACTTGTTCAAGGCAAGCAGTCTGTGAGAGTATAGTCTGGCCAAACAAAAGATCATGCTATCGGTCTGTGTAAGTATGTCCGAAGTCCCTTGGCTGTGCAAAACATAAGGGTCTTCCCCCAGCAGAAAAATGTGCTTTTTACTGCAGAAAGAAAATACGCATGTTGTGATGAGAGCTAAAATGCGAGCCAATGGTATTTTTATGGCGCTACATCCTAGGAAGGCTTTGACCAAAAATTAAATCAGCCCTCAGTCTGTCTGATGTTTCTTCAATGGGTAAATTGCCCTAATCTGCTTTTATGTTTTTCCTCTAAATCTTTCTTTGCCACTTCTTGAGTTATCTGGTAATATATAGCCTTTATCAACACTTTTTCCCTCATGTTATATCTGTTTAACCATTGACAATCACAACTCATGTGGCACGGATGTCCCAGAATGCTGGCTGCAATTTTCTTTTGTCATTTATTAAAGGTACAAGCAAGCATGCTAATGCATCATTTTATCAATCAAACCTGCTGCTTCATAAAAATACAGTGAGGCCAATCTCTGTTCTTAGGCTTTGGTTTTTAGGTGCGACCAGTAGGTCTGACAGCACTGAGAATATATGAACGTCAGGCTCTGACCTCCAAAGTAAAATCCAATCCAGTTAATGTCACTAGGATGAGTTCAGTGTCTAAAGTCAGGAAGAGAACTGTTTGGTTTTTTTATTCCCACAATTGTTCACTAAGCTGCTCAAGTGATATGAAAAAATCTTTTTTGGATGTTAAACTAGTTGTCAAGCAGCTGAAACACCAAAACATAAGCAAGGTATCAAAGTATTGGGAAACAATGGCACTGTTAGATGTTACAGGTTTGGAAATTTGTCAGCCCATGCCGGTATGTCTTCCTTAGTCACTCACCACATACAGTTATGGTGCTGGAAATATTCTTTGACCATCTTTGAATTATTTTTGACCATTTTACTTTCCTTATTAGAGAGACTGGAATCCACGGGTTAGTTACTCTTGTCCTTTCTGAGATTGAGAAAGTGGATAGAGTAAAAATTTTGTTTAGGAAAGGAGGCAGTGTCTGTGGTACACAAGTCTTCAGTTAATGAAAGAAAAATACCTGGACTGTGGTGAACAGGAGGTCTGCCTGGGAGTGGATTTCAGAGATTTGTCGGTTTGCTAACAGGACATATAATCGTTCACATTATCAACTTGATTTCACCCACTGTTTGCTGATAAATTCTGGATGAACAACTTGCTTTTATCAGTCAGGGTAAATTTTTAAAAATTTACAGTTTTGATTTAAATATCCCTGTGTACTATTGCTGCACTACACAACATTTTGCCACACTACTGATCTGCCCATTTGTATTCTTAATTATACGTTTTCTAGGACTACATTTTTTTCTGTAAATTGTTCACATTAAAATGGGGGTGAATAACATATACTTTGTTCTGTACAGAGAATATACTACATTCCTCTTTCAGATGCAGCACAAATTCTTTTAATTTGCAATTTCCCATCTGGTTTGGTGGGAATTAAAACTTTAAAACCAAAATCAAATATACTTTGTTAAATTTGGGTTCATAACTCCAGTAGCAAGATGTTTATGCTCTCCTAGTAAACAGTTCCCGCCACCTCAGGTGATAATGTATTTTAAATTTTGTTATAAATATTTCATACAAATGTTTTAAATGTCTTCATCTTATTATTAATGATTTACAAGCTCATTATTGAAGAGAAAATGCAAAACAAAGAGGCATTATAAATTGACTTAGAATTACCATGGCTTTTATGTTTAATGGTGGGATTCTGTGCATTACAAAATTTCAGTCACTTGTCTAAGGAAACTCTGTTCCTTTGAAGTCTGCTTTCCTGAAGTCAAAGATTATATGTTGCTTGTTGCTTGAGAATTTCAAACCTAAGCATCAAGTGATTCAACTATTACAAAGATTAGATAAAGAACTGACCATCACCCACATTGCTTCTGACATCGGGTTTACTTCCCAGAGGGCATCTTACTAGGTGTTAGCCAGACCGGTTTCTTTCCTCCCTAAAATAACTGAAGATTGGACCTCTCCTTTGATGAGCACAGGCAGATTATGTATTATACATTCAAGCTCATGGCTGACCTTTGGAGATGCATAAATGAAAAAAGCAGCTGTTTGAATTGCACTTTCCAGTCCCTTGGGATTCGCAATTGGGATGCCATTCAATACATGCTTATTTAGTGGCTGTGACTTGTTAGGCCCTTTCTAAACATCGAAGCACAGAGAATCCTTCCTAAAGGATCTTACAAACTGTGAGAAGAAAAAGGAGGTAGGCAGAGGTTAAGGACCAGGGAAAACCAACGGAGACAATCATATATGATACTCTTTCCCTCTTCAAAACAGCAGTGGTCTCATGAACAGATTACTGAATGTGTACACGTTAATATGTGCATATGAGATCTTCAAGTGCTTCCTGCTGTGTCTTGTGCTTCCTAGTTCTGAAAGATCCTGGATCTTTGCAGAGTTTTGTAGGGCTTTGCTCTACACATACATGTAACCATGTTGTACATCTTGCAATGGGGAGCGTCACTAGTGCGTTACATGCCCTGTTGCTCGAATCATGAAGATGCTTGTGGGAGCTAACCTAGTGGGCTGGGTACAGCAGTGCCATATGGCAGGTCTGCATTGATGTTCTCCTCATGTTCTTGGGGCTGCGGGGCACCTGATCCTTCCTGGCATGGGGAGAGCTGCCTGGGGTTTGGTACTTCAGTAAGAATAAATAGTGTGGGTGGAATGCAGGTGTATTATCAAGAGAGGCTTAGAACAGCACAAGCAAGCGGTTAGAAAAGGGTAACTAAAAATTCAGGTGGAGGAAATACTACTGAATTTGTTCCCATATACAAAGCACTCATTTAGCCTGCTGTGTTATGTAATGTTGCTAAATAATCCTCCTCACTGTCCTCAGCAAGTGTTCTTGGGGACTTGTGGTCTAATCACTGGATTTGCTCATCCTGGAAACACAGTGGGATGCTGTCTGACCTTTATTTCCTTATGACATAGCACAAATATTTATTTAAATGTTCTTTCTATGCTGTAAATAGGATAGCTTATTATGGTGGAACATGTAAAGTTAGCATTGCTCATGTTGCTTTCATAATGTGGATACGTTAAGCAAACAGGGTTGCAGACACTGGTGATGATGAACAGTCACGTAAGTGGCTGCTGCTTGCACCTCTGTGAGTAAAGTGGGCTCTAATTTTTTATATTTTTTTTTTAGTTTCATACAGTAACATTCTCAGTGGATCATCTTACTGAAGTGCAAAGGTTAGAAACCCAGTGAAGCCATTTGACTTTTTCCAAAGGTACATTACAGAGCCTCCTAAGCTATAATAATAGGAATCTGAAAACATGGGAGGGTAACCAGTTATACTTAAATCTGGTCAGTGTTTTATTTTATGTGGTTGTACTCTGGCTATTTTTTGACTTGTTTGGATCATACTGGCTAAGTGTTCCTGTCCAGTAATACTCATTTCACCCCAACCAGCTATTTGAACCAAGTATATGCTGTTTTTGCTATTGAATAGAAGGACAAGCACTTCCATTATGGTTAGTTGTTTTGTGGATTTTGGTACCCACCCATTTATTTTGGTTTGTCCTAATCTATATTTATCTATGGATGACAAGATGAACTTGAAAAAAGAACATGTTTAAAGTTGCATACCAGCTCCCAGGATATAAATCATATTGGGCTTTCAGCTCTTTCAAGCTTTCATAAACAGTGCTTGCTGAAAGACTGAATCATATTTTTCTGTGACTTTAGTTCATGTCAAACATCTAATTTTTAACAACAGTGGTCGGTTTCCTGATGCAAACACATGACGCTGGCCCCAGAGACTTCAGCTTTCTTTAGCTGTCATCATAACAATTTTTCTTTTTAAAGATATGCTCGCAGCAAAATTAGAACTGGGTTAAAGGCTTTGAAAGTAGTTCAGACCACAGCGTTCCTAAGGCCATGGTCTACTTGCAATGAGAGGGGAAACTGGACTGAGCCCCACTCAGCTTGCTCAAAAAAACCCCAACACTAACACATTAGTCAACGGCATGCCACTCTGGGCGATGGTAAAGGCAAAGGCTGGCCTCTTGCACTGTTTGAAGGACTAGATTGTCACCTGTTTGTATTAAAACTCACTGTAGAGACATAACGAGAGCTGGTGAAGAGCATGCTGTGGGATCTAGTGCCTCACGGGGAAGCTGAAGTGGTGCAAGGATTTCATTGTGCAGTCCTCCTGCTTCTCCCCTTAGGAAAAAAACCCTCTAACTCAAACAGGAATTACTTTGGGCAGGACTTTGCGGTCTCTGTTGCACAGGGAGTTCAGGCTAGTTTATTACAGTGGTTCCTTCTAGCCCTGTATTTAAATACACAAAAGGGAACACAGGAATACATTAAGCATGTTTGAATCTCTCCATTACTTCTACGGCGCCTGTGTGAATTCCCATTTACTCTTTGGTTTTAGGATTTTCTGGGAATCTCTTCTAAAACTCTCCACATTTTCTAATTAATTTATGCAGAGGTAGAGGGAAACGGTGCTTTTCCCCTTCACACACCCAAGGCCTATGTGCGAATTGCCTCCCCTCCAGGTAGAAGGGGGACAGTGCCATATTGGTAAGGCCCCTTATTCTCCACCTCGTCTTACTTCAATGCAGCTTCAAAAATGAAAGTAAACAAAATAGAAATGGGTGGTAGACATTGATTTGGGTGGATTTAGTAGTTAAACTCATTGCCTTTTTTTTTTGTTGTTGTTATCTGCATCACAAAGATGGCCAATAATAGACTTTACTAAGAGCTTAATACAAAATCTGTTGAAATTGATCCAAAGATGCTCAATGGCTCCCATGAGTGCAGAATAGGAGCAACTCAGCTTTAAAAAGGAAAAAAAAAAAAAAGCACAACTAAACCAACCAACCAAAACTTCATGATATCTGGATATCAGTATAAACTACTTAAATTTTTGTACTTCCTATATCATTGGATTCACTGTAATTGTTTAGGATTTGGGTTTTCTGGAGAAGAAATAAATCTTATAAATGTATATAAACAGCAGTAGTTTTTTGTGGTGTTCTGATGAGACTTTAGAAAATGTTTCTCCTCACAAATGAAGAAACTCAAGCATAATCTTGCATTATTATATTTTCATTATTTCCTTTGCAAGCTGGAAGAACGAAGCCCCAGATCATATGTGTATTTACATAATGTAGATTTCTCTGATCTTACACTTCTCACTCAAAATTTAGGCTTCTAGGTCTGATTTCATGCTAATTTGGACTTCCAACTTTCTGTATTTTGTCAGCATTCAAAACATTACTGTAAGTGACATGGAGCTAGATTTACCCTCTTGCAAATCTAAAGTGACTACAGTAAATCACTGGATTTGTTTTGGTGTCTATGCGGGAGCAGAGATTAGCTTGTAATATATGGGTTTCAGTTTTAGAGTTATCATAATAGTAACTAATATACCTCCTCGTGAGGAGGCAGATTTATTTTGAGCGGCTAAAAGGACACCAGTACAGAGAAGAGCTTTTGCCCAGTATATAAATAGATCTAGCTTGACAGCATAACAATAGATCCGACTTGGCTTTTGCAAAGGAAAACCAATAAGGGATGGAGAAGACTGCTTTTCTCCAATGCACTCATTTAGTAATCATTTATATAAAGACATCTCACTTTATTTTGAAGTCATGTCCTCATACCATTTTTTGGGTCTGTTTAGAGCATTTTATTCAACAGTTTTGTGCTTGCTGCCTTTTCTTTTCATCTAAGGATTCCTCCAAACGCTGTGTGGTGCACTGAAGAGTTCAGCAGTTCCCTTTGCTATCATTGCATTAGCAGATTTCATTCTCAGAACAATTACTTGGCAGCATGTGGCAACAGAGTCATATCTGAAACCTTTTGTCACTGAGTGGGCTTGTCAGAAACAGTCACTTCTGATCTTGACTTCTACACTGTATTTGGCATTTGAAAGTGTTACTGTTGGGTTGAGTTTGGTCCTTTTTTGTCTTTTGGGTTGGTTTTTTTTTTGTCTTTTTTTCCTTTCTAACTGTACAGCCAAAGATTTGATTATGGCATTCAGTATGGTGAATTCACAGTAACACTTCCCCACCCAGGCATTTAAACTGTTAGTCTAGTATTCTTTATTTCTATTTGTAAAAAAAAAAACCAAAAAAACAAAAAACAAACCAAACCAACCAAACAAAAAAAACCCCACAACAATGAAAAAGCCACTCAGAAGATTGTCCTAGCCACTTTTCTGGTGAATACTGGAAAAACTGATCTCTGTGCTACTGTCCAACATGAGACTTTTTTTTATTATTATTATTTATTGTGACTGTTTGATGAAGCTAATCTTCCTAAAAGCAATACCTTGGTAATTTGGCACACCTCTTGCTCATCAATATATGCTATCTCCCCACCACCCAGAAGATCTGTGAGATCAGGGACCCATCATTTCTGACCAACTTTATTTTCTTCCACTGTTTGAGATACTGTTTTGCCTTTGTTCTCTGAGTCTTTGCGAGGCTCTGAGTGCTATATGGGACCCTACTAATGCAGGTAAGGGGGAACTGGGTCGTTTTATGAACTATGCGGTGGCACATGCACCTGATGGGTGCAGGTAGTCCTTAAATCCAAGCCCTGATGGCTCAGGAACAGAACTGCCATAGAGCAAGCAATCACATGTAAAGGTTGGTTGCAAGCAGGAAAGCTAGTGGGCAACTGAGATTTCTCTTGGAAATGTGTCGGTCAGGTGGGGGTCCTGGTTTTTTTGAAATTAATGTACATACCCTCAGAATGTTTTAGTAGTGATAAATTGGCATTTTCTCACAGAAACATGTTTCACAGGAAAATTTCTGAGCAACTATCATTATGATTTATAAAGCCCTCAAACTACACTACCCAGGAGACCCCCTGTGAGTTTATGCCACAACTGAGATGAATGGAAACACCTGACCTACTCAGCCCTTGTTACTCAATCTCTCCCGCTGCTCCCCTGTCCCAGGCTGCTGACATCCATCAGCCTTCTGGGCACGTTATGCATTTGAATGAATGCTGGTGGAAGCTAGTGTGCAGTCTGAGAAGTGTGGGGTTTGAACTGGAGTGGTTTTCTGAGGGGAGATCAAGCAAAATCTGGGAGAATAGGCCAAGGAACTGGAGTTTTGGACTACTGTGCAAGTCAGGTGATGTTTGTTTCGGTGTGAATCAAGGTGGCTACTTGATGAGAAGGGTTTGTGTGTAGATACATACACAATTCATGAAGGTACGTAAAATCCTTTTAGTGTGGTATAGTACCTTATTGTACTATACTACATATTTTTTCTATAGCAAAGGTGATTATATGCAATCCCTGAATCAAAACATGAAGAGCAACTTCCTTCAGCTTCAGTAGGGACTGAACATGCAGGATGAGCCCTAGGAAGCAGATCTGTTGAGCAAACATGCATCACTTTTCCATAGCCTGCTTTCATGTCACAAGACAAAATAAACAGAGATACCACAAATTGGTCAGTCTGTCTCTCTGTTTAATTTTGTTGAGGTAATGCTTGTTCCAGCCTTCCTCGCCAACCAATTTCCTATTGTTTTTTTCTTGCACTTCCTCCTACGTTTGATCTTCTTTCAGTTAACATTCAGCTCTGATATGGAAAAATGATCCTTCTCCATAGGTGGCCACCCACATCTTGCTGTACATAGACCAGCAGAGCTGGTCATTTCACAGAGGTCATCCATCCCTCAAGTACAGCCTCTGGGGGATGGAGCAGTTATTCTCCGATAACTGTGCAGAATGATTTGAACCTAGTACATGAACAGTCATTGGAAATTATGGCTATGATCCTGTACATGATTACAATGTTGAGATAAGTATTTTTCTTTGTGGAAAAATATCACAAGACCATTTATGGCTGGAAGTGGCTGGTGTTTGGGTTTAGATCTGCACCAAAAGTTACCTCTAATTACAGAGTGCCCCCTGCTGAGATCCTGCTCGGTGCTAAGGCAGAGCGGAGAGTGCCATCTACTGCTCCTTACCTATAAAATAAATTATTCTTTTGTGTTTGAAACGCAGTTGCTGTTGCCAGTGTTGGAGTTTGGGGTCAGTTGCTTCCAGCTGCGTGTTCGCCAGCCTTGCGTCTCTGCACTGGGGTGTGAGGGTTACATCACCGCCGAAAGCAAAGATGGGTGTCCCATGGTGAGGAAGGCTCCAACAAGTAACTCCTCAGCAGTGCTCTGTAGGTGTGGGAAAGCTGATGCTCTACATAAAATGGCATTGTCATCATCCAGGCAGCTGTCAGTGATGTGTCAGTGGTAATTCTTCGACCTGTTTTCCTGCAGAAGTTGACCTGCTGCGGGTATTCAGAGAGGCTGGGTAACTTGTAAGTGTGTGTGTTGGGGCTAAACGCTGGTGGAAGGACCAGGGAACTTGGGAGGAAGATTTTTGTAAATTCAGGACTAAACAGAAAAGAAAATACTGTCTACTATTACCAGTCCCAGAGGTTAGAGCCTCAAAGGTTACTTTAATGGTCACTATTCGTGTATCTGCAATGCAGAACAAGCTACTCCAGTATAAGTTGTACAAGGATGCATATTCCTCAGCTGTAAATAGAAGTGTCATAGATCTTGCATTTTTTATCACACAGGAAAGTTTGGTTCTTTGCTAATCCTTTCCTCACCAATCTATACCCCACCTTTTGCAATACAGTCCTTAGTCCCTCTAGAATGGAACTGTAATGCCAACAGCTTGCAGCACCTTGTAAAATCTTTCCCAGCATTTCCAAACAGGGAGCTTTTATCTACTTGCCTGCTACTTGAGCAAGGACTTTAGCTGCTTAAACTGGCTGCTTTTCAAATGCAGCTTAAAAAAAAGGAGGGGAGGGGGGGTGTTCAGCTTGTGTAAGCGGTTTTATTGGTCCTTTCGCTAAAGGGAAAAAGAATATTTCATACAGGAATATAGAAGTACTGCTTTGGTGGAGTTCACATTGCACATGGCATTAAATATCTGTTTTCATACATGTGGAATTGCAACACGTTAGAGAGAAATTGCATTGTCTCAGTTTATGTAAGCATAGAAATTAAACGTAGAAAAACTTTGGCTGGACACTCACAGGTGTGCATTGGAAGGAATTTTTCTTGATATACAGTTTTGAATTCTTTGTCCTATCATTTTACTCTTCTTGTTAGCCTTAGTCTTTGCTTTTAAATGAGTAACAGCAATATACTAATTTCCATGGCAAAAAACCACTGTCACCATTACTTAATGGTTTTCCTAGACTAAGGAAGAGTGAGAGCAGTGACTGTATAAATTGCAATAAGTGGTTTTGCACCATAAATCAAGCAATCAATGAGATTGAGTTCTTGGCTGGAAAAGCCAAGAGGTGGGCTTACTTTCCTGAAAAGCATTGCTATAGACTCCAGAGGTATAAATCTTCATCATATTAAATTGCAGTGGAGCCAGTGAGACATGGGATAAGAGAAGAGAGATACCTATCAGGAAAATGGGACCTCTGCCTTTCTCGCCTTTCATGCGCTAATAGGAGAATATTCTCCTTGCCAAGTCCAGGAAACTTATTTATACCTGCATCCAAATCTGTTGTTAAGTGCTGTGTTAGTAAGGCCCGTCAATTTTTCTGTGTTATTTTAATCTCACAAATACTGAAACCCAGATTTTTTTCTTTTTGCTCAAATTTTGAGGTAATTAGTTACTTGCTCTGTATTTTAGATGGAGGAGGTTGATTTTTTTTTTATGTGATGGGCAAGAAATCCAAAGGGCATATCTGATGGTATAAAGCACTAGAGATCCATGTGAATGACCATAAGGTAGACAAAAGACAACATTTAAAGAACACCAGAAATTGGGCTTTTAATTATGTCTTTATATATTCAGCAAAACCAGCGCTTATGCTGTGTTGCTGTATCACTGCAGAGCTCTTGATATTTAGACATCTCTTTTGCCTTAGAATGAATGAATCCAAAAGGCTTTCTAAATCATCACAGGCTACAGAAGAATTGCCATGCATAGCTCTATCTTTTTGCTGTTTATTATCGTGTATAATTGTGCTTCAAAACTGCACTAATGCAGTAGAGTCCCCCTTCTATTTGTGGAGTTTTTGAAGTATATTTCATTGAAATTATTTGTATTTTATTGTTTATGCTATACTTAATGCTATGCCTAATATATAAAAAGTAGAATACTAGTCTTGGGCTGATAATTCTTGAAATGAAAATGAGACCTACCTAGTGCTTAGCCATGGGAAACAAGGACTTTTTTTACATGCATTAGAATGATCAGAGGTGCTTAATTTTGATTTTTCATCTTTCCTAAGTTTTACCGTATTTTACATGTATTTGTAAGCACATACAATTAAAAGCAACTATGAAAAAGCTGAAATGCACTATTACAAACGTGACCGTTTTCTTTTGTCACATAATGTATATGACTGCCCAGAAAACAATCCTTTGTCCTAGAAGAGTCAAGCTTTTGAAATTTTTATTATGATGCAAAATTTGAATGAAAGAGCAGGTGCATGCAGTGCATCTCAATCTCTCTTGTTGGAGTTGTTCCACTTGGTATAAATAATTGAATGTTCAACTGGCCATGGCAGGGGAATAGAGCGAGTGAGCAAGAGTGACAGTATAGCCCAGTGACCAGAACAGTCATCTGGGCTACAGGGAAACCCAGCTTCAGTTCCTTCTCTGAATCATGCAAAGGTGTCTGTATTTCTTGCAGGAGTGGCCTAAACATTAGGCTAAGGACTATTTTGGAACTGCTTTCACTCGCTTGTACGTGTCTGATAATTAGGCATCATTTCCAGTCAGAAGGCTATGAGGGCAAACGTTTCCTCAAGACTTAGTATTTTTCAATGGGGAAAAAGAGTTTTGTCATGTTTTTGGCCACATCTAATAACATATAAGATTTATAATATTAGCTTGTCATGGCTTCCAATGTACATCAGTGTTAGTCAAGCTTAAGATAAATACGATGAAATAACTTATAGGGGAACTAAAACTTGAGAATTTAATTTGCAAGAGTAGGGTATAATATCATCTATTACCTACAGCTGCTTAGTTTCTAAATTTGATATCTTAAAACTGTTGGAGTTGCTATAATTTCAGATAAAATGTCTTCCCACAGGCAAAAGATAATTTTTCATAAGCTTTATAAAAACTAATAAAGTAGTAATCTACAGTATTTTATTATTTAGAACCCCAGCCTTGGGGATATGATTTGCAAGGATTCTTTTATATCTCAATTCAGGGTGTACTTGTGAGCAGCCTGTGTGAATATATCTGTCAGTCTTTTCTATAGGTTTTTTCTTTCTACCAAATGCTGTCTACATTCAGTCCATAGAAACACTACCACCTCTTTAAGTGGTAATGCTCCCTGCAGAGTTTTTAGCCTGTAGGAGATATGATTAGGGGGTGATAGTGTTAAGCACTCCTCCTGTATCTACTGGCCCACTATGATAACCTTAGGGTTACAATGCATGTCTGACAAATACAATTCCATTGTGACTAGCGCCTTATGGCAATTTAGGAGGCTTATTCATCATTTTACAACAGACTTCTGTCAGGGATTTTGCTTATTTGCCCTTCACTGGTGTACAGTAGTTGTAGGTTTATCTCTGGGAGTCCAGCCCTAATAACCAATAACAAAGTGCTTAAGCTTTAAGCTTGTGAGAAATGGACTTGCATTATACTCCAACTGCACCTTAGCTCTCAACTGATAAGACAATGTGTCTTTGAGAGAAGGAAGGATTTGTATGAACTGATCCTTTACGGCATGGTATATGCATTGGTAGAAGATATGGGGAAGTACGTTCTGTTCTAACCACCCAGATCCTAGCTTCTTACATATAAAATATCCTTGCCATCATTAGAAATGTTTCCTTTAAAATATGAAAGTGAAGAGATATCTTGCCTTGGAAATTGCACTACAAAGTTGTTTGTAATGATGATGTGGGATTTGGAAGAACTGAGTTACTTTTGATGAAATCCCCATGATTATGGTTTAAATTACACAGATTTATTCAAGGAACAACAAAAGTTTTTTTTTTTATTATTATTATTCAGATTCCTGCTGGGTTCTGGATATTAATTAGGTAGTGGTTCCAGATGAAATCCAGGAGAGAGGAAAAAAAATGCTACTTACATTTTAATAACTTAGAGAATTTTAAGTGGCTAACCATATTGTTTACTATATATCAGTCTGAAGAATAAAGAATAAAAGCGCATGAATAGACAGGCACACAGCATGGAAGAATAGCACCATACACCCTAGCTAAAGTGCATTGTATATTCAAGGTTTAGATCTTCCACCCAGCAGATTTAGAGCGTGAGGGGGCAACATTTGAGAAGTGTGTACTGAACAAACACAAACATGAGGATTGCCTTTTTTCAGTTTTAAGTGTGAAAACATTAGCTCTCCCTCTATGCCTTTGAAGTCTTCTCTTTCTAGCAAAGCTCTGGCAGGAGGGAGGTCTTTCAATTAGTTTCTCACCCATAATGATTTCTTTGAGACATTTTAATCAGGTTTTCCATCACAGAGTGCATTTGTTGCTGGTACTTGATCTCTTGGCCAGCTGAAGCTTCTGTGGTCCTTTGTCTCTTGAGCAGTTGGGTCTTTTATAAACTTTCTGGAGTAGTTATTAATCATGGAACTTTTCTATGTTTTTTGAGGTGCAGAGCTGTGCACAGAGTAAAATACCAGTGTAGTGACATGAGCTAATTATCTGCAATGTTATCAAGATAAGAGATAGCATGTTAGCAGTAATGCCTACAACAGCGTAATTACTTTCTGTTTCCATTATTTTGTAGTAACCATATAATTAGCTCACTGTACCAGAAGCTGTCTGCTTTTTATGGCAACCTGTGCTGCTAATCACTAGAAAAGTTTGTATAAGTGATCTGTAACCTTCACACTCATAAAGTAGCACCAAGTAATTGGAAGGGGCAGCTGTATGCTGGCCCCTTTTGTAGAGGTAAGGAGTGAGAAAGAAGAGACTGACAAAGCTTTAGGAGCAGGAGTGCTGAAACCTTTGCTAAACTTCACAAAAATGTTCAGTAAAGCGTTAACCACTTCATATGGTTTCCTCTAGATTAATGTATATGTGTCTGTCCTTATTCTCTTGAATGTCGTCTACATTAAAGAATTTTCCATGATTCAGTAACAATATGATTTATTCTGACTCTGATCTTCAAAGGAGATGCTTTCTTATAAAAGCAGAACTTCAGGAAGGAAGGGGCTCAGCAGGGCCAGTTTATTTGTATGAAAGAGGCACTCTTCTGTAGGGCATTATCAGGGATGATGCCCTCTTCACGAGGAATCCGATGCTAGGGAGGTGCGTTACTCGCCTTTTACTGCCTATTGCAGTTCCCTGTGTCAGTGGAGAGGTTGCACCAGTGGTCTCTCTGAGCTGGGACTGCCGTACCCACTGGGGCTTGCTGAGCAAGGTCAGGCTGCACTGGGGAGAAGCTGCTGTAGAGAGAAGGAAGGGCAGAGCCGGGCTGGGTCCCTGCAGAGCTGTGCGCTGGCTACCCAAGGTCGCAGCAATGGAATCAGTTTAGAACAATGCCACTGCAGACAACGGGGCAAAGAAAAAACGTTTGACACTCTTATACAAAATTAGTTATTTCTGCTCCATAAAAGCTGGCTTTTGTGGGTACGAGTGAAATCTCCTGTGCGCACAGCACTTTAGAGTAGCAGGAAAGAAAAAATACAAGTGGTGTATACATTTAGACATTAGATTGGGAATTTTTTGCTGCTGTATTCCCACCCAGGCCTCAATTTAAGTACAAATTCACTAAATTTGGGGGATAAAAAACATGCTTTTTATCACCATTCCCTCTTACTTAATTCCAATCCTGTTGTCAGTTAATTATAGATGCTACTTTTTCAGATAATATTGCATAATTCAATGGAAAACAAAAAAGCTCTGTAAAAAGAGGTTATTAAATTCAGCTTTAGATATTTGATATGGTTTCCAAGTACCTCTTTATTTATTTGAAAAAAAGGAATCCTCTTGAAATGTGCTCTTTCTTCTTCCCCTCTGTGGCCTTGGAGCTGGTCCCTCTGAGCACTGCTTGTACATTAATTATTATGGTAAGTAGGGAAGATCAGGTGATAACATGAATACTTTTAAAGCCCACCACCAAGACTTTAAGGTAGGCAGCAGTGCTACATGGCTGTAAGCTGTATGCTGCTCAATTTCTTTATTTTTTTTAATGCACCAGTAAAAACAAGGCATTCTTTAGCTCCCGTTTGATCCCTCATCCTGGTCCTGTCCTTGTGGAGAGCTCCAGCTCGCTGCAGCTGCTATTCCTTGCACTCTGTGAATTGTCTCGTTGTGTCCAGGAGGCAGCAAAATCAGGACCTGGGAATAAAAGCCTCCTCTGCGCTGCTGGACTGCTTGTGCCAAAAGCCACCTAGGTTTAATTCCACTGAAATCAGTGAAGTTGTATTAGGCATTATTTGGTGTCCATTCTAAACCGTTACATTGCTTACTGCTTTATAAAGTGTTTAGCATGTGGTTTTTGTCCCCCAGGAGCTGCATGTGTTTGAGCAGGAGTTCTGTGAGCGCAAGGAAGGGGAAGGCTCCCAGCATGAGCTACTCGATCTTTTTCTTTCCTCTCAAGTGCTAGTAGTAAGGCACTCTGCCTTCACAAACAGAGGGGACCCTGTGGCTAGGACAAAGGGGAAATGCATGAAGACTAAGTAATTCACTACTTAAGTGTAAGATTATTAATTTTCTAGACATTTTAGGGTGTTCTAAAATTTCAGCAGATCATGATATATACAAGACACGTCCTTTTCACTGGCAACATTAAGAAAGTTTAAATGGATGTCACAAGTTCAAGTAGTGCAGCAACAGAAAATTTACTCCCAACGCTTCCTTATCAGCCATTGATTAGAGCAGATTCCTCACAGCTAGAAGGGTCAGATGATTGTTGTTGGGTGAAACATCCAAGCTGTTCTAACTCACAAAGATCACTTTTTCTTCCTTTTGAATTCAGCTTCAGTATAGCTCTAGCATAGCAAAGATTTGTTGCCAAGTAATATAATTTAAAAGCCAACTGCTGTTTTTCACCAGAGTTTCTCTCAACGCAGTGCTGGGACTCCAGACCACGCTCTGTTCTCGCTTCCATCTGTTGTCTGTGATCTGGTGGTGTTGCATAGATAAAACCCGTTGAGTTGCCCCCATGTTTGGCTTGAGGAGTGTCACGTACCTATGTGGCTGCTTTTCTTTACCTTCTTGCCTATATTCTAGATAAAATATTCTGCAAAAGCAAAGACAAGAAGGTAAACATACTGAAACCTACATGAAGTGTCTGTCTCCTGAAGACCAGGACGCTAGGCTGCAGTAGTGCTGGTGGTTTTGATATTCATTAGCTGCAGACCTTTCATTGCTATTCAGACTGGCATGCAACTGTGTTGGGATCTTATTCTGCATTTCCCCGTTGATTTAAAAAAAAAAAATCAATATTTTGGCAGAGCAATAGAAAAGTGTCAACAAAATCCATGGGTTTTAAAAAGTAAAATATTTACAAACCATTTGTAGGTGGTGACTTGAATACTGCAAATATTTGCTCTACTTGCAAATTGACTACTTGAATACTCTGCATAAAATCACATAGACCTACATAAAGCTTGGGAGAAAGTGTAGTAGTTTGATGTATTTTGTTGCATTTATAAACCTGACCACTTCATTTTGGCTAGCAAAAAGGATGAAGCAATAAATGGCTGTCCCTTTTCTCGTTACAACCAGTTTTGGCACCAAATTCCAGAGGACTGAGTCTGGTGGACAATACATAGACTGTATTGGCCTCCGCATACTCCAGTGCTGGGTGCACGATGGATGTGTGTTCTATGGCATTTCTGCTTGTCCTAGTTACTGGTTACTCTATAAAGATTTCATTATAGAAAGTTCAACTGTTAGAGGTGGGAAAGTGATTAAAGGGTTTTTGAGCCATCTCTAGAACAGTATTGATCATCTACTGTACATTTAATCAGCAAAACAAGAAAAGAGGTGTAATTCAAACAATCAAACCTGCCACAAAAATGTTTGTTATCTCCAGTTTATCTTTCTGTTAACTTTATAAAGCTGGAGTAATGTTAGTCTGGTTTACAGTCATGGAAGAAATCATTTGCTTTTCTAGTACGGTATTTTAAACCAACATAGCCTGTGGATGTTGATAGCTTAACACTGCTGAAGTACTTCATACAAGACTTATACCGTTATGTGGGCAGAATGACTTACCCATTTAGGGGACTATGGCTATTTTATAAGCTGATATGGCTCTTCACTTGCCTTACCATTGCATAAATAAGAAAAGGAAAGTAGGAAGGAAAAGTATTGTTTCTCACACTTGCAGGAAAATGATCCATAAATTTATAGCTGCAAAAGATCCTTTAGTTTTTTTCTGAAGAGATGCAAAAAAATTATAGCAATGGCTGCCTTTAAAGTATTTATGTGCAGGTGTTGAAAGACCTTGCTTGCAGGCTAGTAACTGTTCCTGCCGTAGGGCATAAAGCCAGTGCTCAGACCTACCAACAAAGTGAGATTCATTTCAGTGTATGTTTTTAGGGAGTAGCTTAATTGCAAAGTTGACTCTTATTAAAAGAGAACGATGAGAAAACAGGTAAGTTATCTGTGGTCTTGCTGGCCCTTCTCCTAAAAAAGCAATTATGCCACTGCTGATATGCTACGCTAATCTGCATTTTTAATTTCTGTTTTTGAAAAGTACATGTTTGGTTCCGGGACATTTGTCACTGTGTTGCCTAACTGTGGCTTGGCAGAAAGTGCCTGGCACTGCTATTGTGCTAGTGACTCGGCTCTGTAGGAGGCAAAGGTGATGGTGGCTCCATGGCCTTGGCGACCATTCCCCCTCTCACAGGCCATTCAGGCACTGCCTGCCCCAAGGGGGAAAGTTTGTGGCCTCTGGTAGCTGCAGAACAGCAGAGGGAAATAAGGGCCAACAACCTCCAAATCCCAAGTTTGTCTGTAATTCCGCCCACGTGCCTGGGGACAGCCCTGCAGCGTGCCTGGAGATCAGGTCAGAGAGGGCACAAACCCTCTTCACCTCAGGTGACTCTTCTTAGCAAGTATTATATGAAAATCTTTCTTGCTGCCCCTGATGACTTAAGATCCCTTGACACCCTGGTCAACCAAGTAAATGATAGTAAATGAGGCTCTATCACAGACCTTGAGGAACTTTTCGGTGGTATCTGAGGTCAGTCAAGGAGGGCAATGCAAACGTTGGGGTTCAGTCCTACTCCTAGTGAAATCGATCGTGTTGGCCTTGAGAAGAGTGGGATTTGATTTAGCTCCATGACAGAAACCACCTGTGGAGTGCCCAGTGTGTTCTTTGCTGACACATAAAGCACACCTTAATAAAGAGGTGGAGTGGAGAAACTGCAACGTGAGAGTTTCGATAGTTCTTAATTAGTCCTGGTTTGGGAGCTGAAGTAGATAAACTTCTTTGCTAAAGGCAAGGGGGCTTAAAAATCTGTTGTTTTAACAGTAGTGGGAATACAAGAAAAGAGCGAAGAATATAGTTACATAGCTATGTGTATATTGCTGTTGTGTGACACATCTGAAGGTGTATGTGTATATTAGAACAAAGGCTATAGTGTAGAGTGGGAATGATGCAGAAATCTTCTGAGAGATCATGAAATTTCACGAGGAACTCCCTTCTAAAAGTGAAAACAAAGGAGAAAAAAGGGTTAACCCCAAACTTTTCCTAAAAGATGTCTTAAAGAAGATTACACAAAGCACTTTCATCATTGGGAATCCTTCTAATATGCAAATTTTTTTGGAATAAGTATCAGGTAAAAGAAAAGTAGTTTGATTAATGGAACCTGTCCTTTATAGTTCTCTTGCAATGTGTAAGGCTCTGTGTTGTGCCTGTGTGTGTGTGCGTTTCAGCAGTAGCGTAAGCATGCTGGCAAAAGCCACTGCCAAGTCTCATTAATTGCAACTCCCGCAGACTTATTCAGCCATAGAACTCTTATTTGTGGTGTAGTTTTACATTAATTTGGGACTTGGGTTTCCTTTAAATTTCAAACTGCATAGAGCAAAGTGTATCTTATTTAAAGGAAAGAAAAAAGCAGAAGAAGGAGAGATCTTAGGAGAGAAGCAAGATGATTTGCTCCTTAAATTCATTAGGATTACTATATGGTCTCATTTTTGTTGACAAGTGCAGTCCAAACCCCCCAATAAGTGAGAAATTTCCTATCCAGCATGCTGTTTCAGGCAAAGCTGTGTAATTGCCCAATATCATAGGCATAAACGGCAGGAGGGCAAAGGAGTTCAGTCAAGACCCCCCAGTGTTTGTGTTTGGTATGAAACACTCCATACAAAAATAATGATTTTGGCTCCTTGAGCCTCCCTCCAGTAGTATTTTCAAAAACTTTGCCAGTTGCTGTTGTACTTTGTTCTCCAAAAGTACACTGTAGAAAATGCAGCTTCACTAAAGAGTGGCCAAAGGTTAGACATTTGTGGGGAAATAAAGGATTTTTTTATATATATATCAAAGATTTGTGCAAATACATGAATTTATTTTGGATGATATTTGGTGTGTTTCCAACAAGGCTGAGCTGTCCACCACTTCTAAAATTGTCATAATTTCTGCCTGACTTTAATTTTTGCAAGCATTCTCTGAATAACAATGACTGCTTAAGACATATGTTGAAAGTCACTAACATTTTACACATGAAAAAAATCCACTCTAATCAAGCACTTTTGTAGGTTCTCACCATTAAGTTAATATTATGGACTTCTAACAGATGTTTTAATTAAGCTTTCCTATTAATTGGAAGATATCTGAAATTAGAACTAGATCCTTTGTGACCAGTATTTTCTTTTGCACTTTTAATTTAAAATTTGGAAATATTAACCGATAATGGATGAGTGATAAATGCAGGCAAGAAAAAGCTTCACTTTTTATGTCATTGTCACTTGGAGATGAGCTATTCTGATGGAGGGAACTTCTCCAAGTGCACTGGGGGAGAGGAAACAAAAGGTTTATATGATAGGAAAAAAACCATGTATTTATTGATCCTTCCATCTGTCATATATGTATGCTGTATATCAAATCAGTAGTCTCCTAGGGATTTCAGTATCCTGAACGTGGACACCAAAGTGCCTTTAATTAAAATATTTCTCTGAATATATTTTGTTTCTATAGTTCACTGTTTATTTTTGAGCTATTAGAATATGGCAAAAATAGAACCAATGGGCGTGGAAGTACTTCAACAGATCCATTGATTCTCAACCCAGTGATTTAAATTCTTATTTTATTTTATATATGAGGAAAGCAAGACAAAGTTCTTTTGTAATATCTTACCTACAGATTTGGGAACAGAACTTGACTCAGTCCCCTGAGCTAACTGCTAAAAACACGCACTTCCTAAGAAAACCAAAAGCAGAAACAATTCAAACAAGTGGGAGAAAGGAGGGGACTGAAGCTACATGACTTTGAACTTTCGAGGCCCTCAAATTGCAACTCAGACTGTTGTCAAATGCAACTACACAAAGGCAGGTTGAAAAGGTCTCGGGAAGGTTTGGGATGGCAGTCTGTATCAGTTCTAAGTCTGTATTTGAATGTTATATGCATATATCATGTATATTTTATATCATATATAGAGAAATGGCATAAATATCTTATACATGTATATATAAAAATTATATATAGCTGAGATTAGGAAAATAAGAAATGTTACCTGGGGTCAGCCCAATGGCCTGTGTAGGCAGATGTCCTGTTTCAAACAGTGGCTGCTATCTGATGATCCAGCAAGTGTTTATCCCACTTAGTGGAAAATAAAGTAATTACAAGATAATGCAGATTTTTTTTCTAACCCCATGGAGACAGTTGCTGGCCTACATTCTGATGCACGTGAATTGATACCCTATGTGTTTTGTTTGTCTTGCTAAGAGTTACTTAAAGCTTTGAGAACAGAAAATAACTCCAAGAACCTTGAGCTGAATTCATCCCACCTATAACATGAATATGAAAAATCCCTTCCAGAGATTAATTCTGCCTTTATATGTATTCAAGTGGTGACTTGTACAGGCATATGCCCTCTAACAGACCTCTGCGCAATTTCAGCTGGAATTTTTTTCAGCTTTGGTATGGAAACCTTCACATCTTATGCAGCACCTCCGGGAGCACTTTCTTGGATGGACTCCTCTGCAAATGCAGGTTTTGGGTAACAGCCAGAGAGTGAGGAACCCACAAAGTTAAATCCCCATTCTTGCGTGCAGAATGGGTCACCAGTGAGCTGGGTCATCCTGTCTGCTCTTTGGGTGCAGTGTTGGGGCTTCCCCTCCAGAAGGCTTCACCGTTAGCGTGTTTCCAGAAGGAAAACGTGTTACAGCCCCTTTGTTTAAGCTGCAGTAGACTAGGTTTAGTTTTGCTGAAGTCAGCAGACTTTGGTCTGAACCTGGACATTTTTGGCTTGCTAGGTATGAGTGGTTAAAAAAGCTGAATATTATTTATCTTCTTTTAATGGGCTCAGTAGCTTGGTAAAATAGGGTCATTACCACACAAGAGATCAAGCTCTTTCACCCTCTTGATCTTTTTTGATCTTGAAAAAGGTCAGAAGAATAAAGGTCTTACTGGGGATAAAAGTCTTAAGAGAAGTTCTTTAGCGGCAATTTTTAATGTTAGTATCTTCCCCCCCCCCCCCCCCCCCCCATTGTTGTACAACTCAAGCATGGAGAAGAATAGCTTTAGTTAGGTTTGGGCTTTTTTATGTGGTCATATACTTGGGAGCAAAAGCTGAATCTTTGTTTTCTGCTGGCTACATATTTCTTCCAAGGTCCCAGCTCAAGTGAGTGGTATCTTTGTGGCTGCAAAACCCTAAGGGGGACCCCTGCATACACTCAGAAACACAATTGCAAAAAGCTCATTCCTTTATACAGCGGATTACTTTTAGATTTACTTCGATGTGATCTGTACAGATTCCCTTCATCTAAGGGGAGGTCTGAATCTCTTAGCTGTCTTACGTAGCCACACACCAAGAGACCCTTATTTTGTGGAAGCCAAATCTCATTAATGGCAATCTGCTGCCCATCTTTTAATTAGCCAAAGAATTGGTGACATTTCACAACCACAGCAGTGGCAATAAAGTAGCATTGTAATATAAAATAAGGTGAAGTGTCCACCAGAATTGAGAGCCTCCGTTTATCTACGTTATTCTGCTGGCTAGATTCTCATTTTGTGTGGGGAATTGATGTATCTATTTTTATTATGTCACAAATATGCAAAAAGCTAATCTTTTTAACTTCTGAAACACAGAATTGGCTAACTTGGAAATCTGGAAACGGTACAGATTTCAAACTAAATGTGAAACCTTATTTTACAGTCTGCATTCCTTGGGTATGATATAAATACTAACTGATCTTTTAATGAAGCCATGAACTGTAAGAAGATTTATCAAAATATTCCCAATATTTAAAGTTTAAAGCCGCTACCCTATTTTGGCAGAATTTTTAGGCCCATACACTGTGGGTACATGGCTTACCTATTAACTTAATTATAATTTTTGTGGTATATTCTTCCTATTCATGTGTTGATTTTATCAGGGCCAGGAAAAATTGCATTATTTAGATTGTATACTGCTTGGTATAAGGACTTCTCTCCCTTGTGGTTTATACAACACTGTATTCTATAGGGATTCATAAACAATTTGTGTCGCAATCATTTTCCACTTATTTTTCTTTGTTTTATAGAACACATTTTATGCTGCAGTTTCAGCATATGTCTCTGTGATTCAGTCAACTTACCTAGTCCAGAATCAATACTTACATTTTCCTTCCCCCTAATAGTAAAAGGCATATAAAATGCATGAGGCAAAGTAAGCTCTTTCTAAAGATGTGGATTAAAATTGAAACTGCACTTAAAAATGTGAAAAGTTGAATGAAGAGTTTGGAGTTTGAGACAGTTGTCTGTGATACAGAGGAAATATTGAAGACTGTCAAAAACTATCAGAGCACAGTGGTAGCAGCACTAACCAATACCACTGCCCTACTTGTTTGCAATCAATTGCTACTGAAGTAATTGTTTATTTTCTCTACGGTTAACTCCAGAAGTCTTTTATTGTGAGCAGCACAGAATAACATGTACTTCGAAACAGGAGGAATTTAAGTCAGTGACAATTGCTCTTACTCTGAGATGGGAAACAAGAACTGTAGGAGGAACGTTACCCTGTTTCACAGGTATTTCCCTTGAACCATAAACAATGAACAAACATACCATTAATGGTGTTGAGAGCTCTGAGACTAGCAATAAATCCAGTGCTAACAGCATCCGAACTGGGATGTTGGGAGTATTATGGTAATTCATATTTCTGCTATTGTGCTTCACCTGTGCTTACAGTACGGGTTCAAAAGTTACTCTTCCTGAATTTTTAGCTCACCCTAAAATACAAGAATGAAGAGAAACCTTGGTTTTGGAAAACTGTAAAGGTAATTTGTGGACTGAAGGCATGCATTTCCTGATAAGAGTTTGAAGGTGCTTTATATGACGAAATCTCAGAATCTTTCCTGCTTACCATTCATGTAAGTATTCACAAAAAGATAGGTGTGGCCCTGACAATCAGATAATCTGGGATACAACTCGATAACGGAAGTTTTACATCATCCTTTTGAACTTTGCTTTACTTTGTACCTAATAAAAAAATAAGAGATGGTAAAGAGATATGTTACAAACTAAATGAAGTATCACAAGACAAAACCATTAGCTAAAAGCATTGCATTTTCAAAGTGTTTATGATATTAGTCTTTCAGCTGTGGTTCTTCTTGGCTGTGTAACTGCACTGGGCTTCTAAGGAAATCTGAATTTGTTCCCCTTACAGGAATTAAAAGGAAACTGGGCCTACAAGAACACCTAGGTGAAGGGTTAGGTCTGAAGGTCAGCTGGTCCCCAAGAGTGGCTAGGACTGGTCATAGAAAGGCGAGTGATAGAAACCACTGGGGAGACGGCACTCAGTCCCCTACTAAAATATCAATTGGAAACAGGTGGTGTTTTCAGCATGGGTGGGCAGTAAAGGTTGGCTTGTATAGAGGAGAAATGTCTTGGAAAGGGAACCAGAGCTCAGTTCAGCTGTCTCTGGACATGACAAAGATGATTGCTGAGCTGAAGACATTCATGTTGCTGTAATCGAGGCCTTTCTCCAGTCACTGGAGTTGATGGTGTTCCATTAAAAATATCCCAGAGTGGCAGTCCTCGTCTTTAATTGAATGCCGTAGTTTATGACAACAAAGTCATTGAAGCAATTGTTTTTCTGGCTTATGACCATGATCAAGATGTCTCTTCTTTTCTCAAGTCAAATATGCACATGGACAACTATTAATTTTGCCTGCATCAAGCTCTTGCCAATATGATTGCAGAAGCCAGGCAATAGCTTCAAGCAGAGATTAGTTACCAGGGGTAATTCCTTTAAACTATTATCATAATGTCTGTTCTGGTTTTGTAAAGTTCAGGCCTAAACAGGCATGTTCTCATTAGATTTGTCAGGTGTGTGTCGAGCCACAGAGAATGGTAGTTTGCAGTCAAAACGGGATATTTACACACACACACACACACACTTCTGTTCCATGTCCTACACACTATGGTGTGGTATCGTCTTCCAGAGGGTTACCTCTGATGGACAGGATTAGGGGAAATCCTTGTTTCTTTGGTGATTTTCAAACACTATCAGACAATGATGCCAACTAAGGGTGAATTAATGAGATATTGGAGCCTGGCAAGTAGAAAGTGGCTTTAAATAACCCTGATTAGCCTTTTCTCAGTTCCTTAGAGCGCAGGCAAGGCTTGAGCAACAACAAAGACCCCACACTCACACTTTTTATTAGTTTGGTGGAAAAAGAGTATGCTTTTCAGGGGGTGTTAATTAAAAGATTTAGGCTCCATTCACACTGCCCATATCCCTTGTTTCATCTTTCCCTTCTTTTTGTGTAGTTTGTTTGCAATGTGAGAGGTAGAACTGCTGTTATGACAGATAATGTTGACTTTTAAAGAGTTCGCTCAGATCTTATCTGTGAGAAAAATATAAGCCCTAATTGAGCATACCAGTTTCACTTTTTATGTGATGGCTTCATTAGACGTGAACTTTTATTTTAAGTAATTTAAAATGTCTCTCACTCTTTTCAAAACAAGTTTTCACCTCTTTTCTGTCTTTCTCAGGGGATAGCTCCCCTACGTCTTTGTAGTTGCTACATTTTGCCTTTTCAATGAATAAATAAAATAAAAATCTTCAAACCCTTTAATCATAAAGTTGTACTTTTATAAACCTTAAGCATATTAAGCATATTAAAATCATTGCATCAGCCTCCTCTAGTTACATGAAATTCATAGTGTACAGACCATGACATCTGCCAAGAAGTATTTCAGAATTGGAGAGTTATATTTAAATGTATTTTAAGTAGCTAAAACCTGAGTAAATGATTTAATCACAAAATTATCTTCTGTATTTTAGAACTATTTCAAAGTAATATTTACATGTACAATACCCTACCTTTTTCCTGAAGGAGACAGACTGATTTATTTATCTGATTCAGGCAAAAAGTCTGCAGCTTACCAAAGCTACCCCAAACAAAAGTGTGGAAACAGGAGACAATAGAAAACTCAGATTATTTGTTGTGATGGTCAGATTCTGAATCTGAATTGTAGTCACTAAAACCACAGGGACATGAGTGAATTAAAAATAGATTAGATTTCACCATATTTTCAGAGTAACAAATTTGTTTCTTTTAAGGTTGTATTTTAGATCTGTGTGAAGCATCTCTAATTCTACCCTGAAACTCATCATACAGGTACAGAACATGATTTGGTGCTGAGAAAAATCCTTTGTGCTCACCTTTAAAATGATGTTATACAAGATGAGATGTAAAAAGCTAAATAAGGGCTCATTCCTTCTTCGGAATTGTGTATGCTGGGTGTGAGACTGCTCTGCTACAGTGAAATGTGTAGTCCCTCTCTAACAGCTTTGAAATATTTGTCGTAAAATTGTTTAATCTGACTTCTCAGTATGGGAAGGTGAAGATACTGGTGGGGCGTTTGGGAGGGAGAGAGGCAATCCTGTTTTTTTATATAAAGCTAATAGTTAAGTATATTGCTGCATGCTTTCACTGGCAAACATCTACAGCACACTTTAAAAAAGAAAAAAAAAAAGAAAAGGGGGATTGCTGCTTGATAATGGACTCTGCTATTTTACAGCACTGTAGTCGAGCAGCCACCTACAGTTCATCCTTATGTTAATACTAACGTTACCAATTTTAACATTATATGCCTCTTTCCACCGGCCCCTGTTGGAACCAACAGCCTACGGCAAGTGCTGTACTGCCTTTTACTTAATTGCTTCTTAAAGCTAACAGTGAATTACATTAAGTGTAATTTCATTGTCGTTGGATCTTGGTGAGTTTGAGGTGGCACGTTTGCCATGGGAGTTCTTTTTCTCTGGTTCAGTGGCTATATCCGGGTGGGATGCATTTCTCCTGGAGTAATCCAGGAGAATCTTTCCTTTGAAGAGGAACAGATGTAGATTTACATATCTGGAGGTCTCTGGCCTCTGATGAGATTAGTTGGTGTTTTTAAACCCTACTGGAAGGTGCATATTTAATAAATGCCTAAAGCAAGCCTGTGTGAAATGGCTGGGCCCTGGGAGACTTTGAATGAGAAGAGAGGAGGAGATGTCAAGTTGCACATTGTGGTACCATCATAATCACTGCTGAAAATAGGCCAACACTTGAAATAACAGATAAATTCGGATTCTGCTGTAAAATTAGTAAAGAAAAAATGGGCAAGGGAACCACCTCAAAAGCATTTAGGTTTATATTTCAGTTGATCGGTTTGTTTCTAATTTTGTAATAGTCGGAGAGACATGAAAATGCACAGGTTTAAAAAGCTGGCAACCTTCCCTGCCCCCTGCCAAATAATCTGTGCTTTTCTAACATGCTTATTTGAGGTAGCTGCATGTCCTGCAATAGAGTTTAGTATTTTTGCTTTACTGAAAGCGTATTTTGAGACGGATGGGAAAGGCTTGTGCTAAAACTGGAGATTAAATAAACTTCCATGAGAAAGACTAAGCTTATTTGACAGCAGCCTTTCTTTTCTTTTAAATAGAAAATAAGTGTGAAACAGAAGTTTAAAATTCTACATCAAACCCTTCGTTTGGTGTGCTGCTCCCCTCAATATAGCTATGATATGGGAAAACTCCTGTTTTGGATCCATGTCCTGCAACGATTTTTGCATTGTAGTCACAGCATTTGAAATTGTGCAGGGGTTTGTAAATGCTTTATAATTGCATCCTTCTTCCTTTTCTTTCACCTCCTTTCAGTTTGTCACAAGATTTTTATTTTTTCTTAGAAGCTCACCATTTGTGTCACTCTGCTGCCTGCCTGTTCCAGCCCGTGTTGCGCAGCAGGTTGTGTAATACTGTTGCCTGAAACCTGTAATGTTCTGAGGGAGCTGATACCCAGCCACCTTCATCTCCTACAGCATTCTGCCTCTGCTACCCTAGCACTGACAGCATCCCTCTGTCCTGCTGTATGTGACTACAGCCCATCAGGCAGCTCTCTTCTCCCGCACGGAGTCCTACCCTGGCACCTGCAATGTCATCTGCTCCCTCCTCTCATGTATAGCACGACTCCTCTCCTGCTGGCGCCTACAGCATTAGCCTGCTGCTGTCACCTACACCGCTCCTTTGCCACACCTTTTCACTTGCCTAACGTGCCTGGGTGCCCACTCCTGTCCCCATGAACCTGCAGAGATTTGTGCACTGTCCTGTGTCATCTGCATCTATCGTTCACCTCTGTAATGCCACTGAAATGTCAGTGCAGATTAAAATTTCTTGGGCTTGGGGTGTTTTATTATTTAAGGAGGCCTTGCAAAAGCTGGATGCCGTAGTGACAGGGGCAGCAGCCTTATCCGAGGTACACACAGGTCTCAACCAAAGCCTGCAAGCGACAGTGTTAATCCCCTCACGTGAAAGGGCAAAAAGCTAAAAGAAAACAAGGCTCTGCTGAGATTAATGGAGAAACAAACAGAGCCCAGTGTAACAAAAGAAGGTGCTCAGATCTCTGGATAAGGCGCTTTTCGAGGCCTCCGAGCAAGGACCCTATTTAACTCCCTGTGGAGCACCAAAGGCTCTGCAGGGCTCGGGGACAGAGTGGCAGGAGAGATGAAACAGCAAGAGTTAAGACAAGAAAACTATTCCCTGACTGAACTGCATTTTTCAACTCGTAGCCAAATGTTATTGTGCGGTTAGAACTAGTTCCTGTTCTGGCCCTAGTTTAATTTCATGCTGGAAAAGCTACCATCTACTCTGCAGACATACTCTTATTACTTTCCAGCATCTCGTGATAATTGCCCAGATGGGTACAAACAATGTTTTATTGTTACTTTTGTTTGGTTAAAGTTAGGAGAGGGACTGCTTGCCATCAGGCTCAGAGCAGGAAAGCAGTTTATAGCGCTTGTAAGCAGTATCTTTGCCAGTGATGATGAAAGCGACATAAAATTGCTTTCGGGGGAAATTTACTCTTGGGTTGAGGCTCAGCCCAAGGCCTATATATCACTCATGTCCTTTTAAGCTTTATTTTTGAGGCCTAAGTGAGACTGATGGTGCGCTGGTGTAGACTTTGCTCAGTGGAAAATATTGCTCTGGGGGTTCAGGCTTTGGCTATTTTTCAGGCTAAACTCCCAATTGTTTTCAATGTGCAAATACCACAACGGGCCTATTTTGAATTCTCTCTCATTAGATTGCAAAACTGGTTCAATTATATCCTATGGATTTCACAGGCATGTAGCTTCCTGAACACCCACATTGAGGAAAGAAAGGTTTCATGTTTGGATCTCTGTCTTGCTAACATACCAGCAAACAAAACCCCACAGGACCACATAGGACAGCTACAATATGAGTATTATGGTAAGAAATAGTCAACATTCGTCAGCCCTGACCACATGGTGACATCTGAATTTAGCACACTTTTCCCTGTCCTCAGAATGAAAAGATACCCAGGGAAAGCTCAGTTAGTAAATGATTGTTGACTTTGCTGTTTTTCTAAACTTTCTTATTATGGATAGCTTACCAGGCAGAAAAGAACCCCCCCGAGATAAAAGTAAATATAAAATTAAACTAAGTAACTAGAAGAAATTAAAAAAAGCCTCTTTTATTGGCGTGGTGATACTAGATTGTCTGCTAGGTAGAACAGCACAAATAAATACTGGACTGGAAAACGGTGGCGTTGACAGTACCTGTCAAATGGACTATGCAGCAGTGCATACACAGGGTGGTAAAACACCCCCATAGTATCTGGCCTCACCTATAGCTGTTCTAATGATTTGCTGAAGTACTGCTTAAGTACATCAAGAAATCTGAACCAGTATCGTATTCAAAACATTGTTCATTTTAAGGGGGATTAGACAAATTCCTGTTCTGAAGGTGCCACTGTTGGACTTCAGATAGAATTCCCAGTGGGCTTAGTGCAGCTTCCTTTGCGCGTAATCAGATGCTCTTTTTCTTTTCCTCTGCAAATTGTTAAATACTCTTATAGACATCGTATCTACAGGCTTTCTGAACTTCTGGCAAGCTTGCGTGAAGTCAAAACGTGTTCCCTCGTCTGGCATGCCTGCGTGCTGACCCTGCGCGCTGGGCTGCCCGTTCAGGCTCCTGGTCACAGGTACCTCTGCTCGTATGTCTTTGTCAGTTCGATCCCGACCCAGATGACAGGAACCCCTTTTTTATCTATGGCACTTTACACAACTGCTCTCATCATTATTAATTATTTTAATGTTTTGCTGTCTTTTCCCATTTTAACTCTGCTTTGAAAGCCGCCTCCTCCTTGCTGATTGCTATGGGATGAGGGCCAGCAGCCATCCGGGAGGTACTGTCCACAAGCTTCTTATTTTTCACAACTTCTCTGCCTTTTAGTTAGCACAGAGGCTTGTTCTCTTATCAAAGTAGCTCTTCCGTAACCTATCTCTCTAGATGGGCTAAGGCTGATTCCTTACTCTCTTTTCATATGTAGTTTTCGTAGTTTTGAGGAGTTATTTTGCCAGTTCATACTCTTCCATCTGTTTTCATGAGTCTAACCTTCACAGAGTCCTCGTCAGGTTCTTTAGTACTGTTTTTGGCACTAATCACAACCAAAGAAGTAAAAGAGTCTGTGTTATAGATAGTCCCAGATCATTCCTTCTCCAGTATTGCTAAAAGCAATTTGGTGGACAAGCTGTTCTTCCTTTGCTCTGTCAGAAGAGCCATGTTATTTCTCCCTCTCTGTTTCAGGGAAGTATAATTTTTCCAGATTTTTATCCTGGTCCTTTTTATTCCTGCAGCTAGATTACTCTCTTTTGATAACACTGAAAAGAAAAATAGATGCCTGTCACTATTTTCTTCGGTAGCTTTATTTCTTAAGATAACAAAGAATTAAATGTTTACACAATATTTAACTTGCAAGATTGGCTCTTTTGTAACTTCCGAATTGCAACATTTAAAAGTTTCTAGTTAAGTTATCCTGGACTTAACTCATCTGTAGTATTTCAAGGTCTTCTTTTGTTATGTGTAAGCAATTCTGTCTCGTTTCTCATTAATAGCACACACCATCTACCTGCAGAGTGATGTGGCTGAGTTAGTTGTGCCAGAGTAGCTTCTGTTTTGATATTTCGTATCTGTCTTTAGCTTTTTATTAGGCCATGAGTATTGCATTTAATATTCTCATGTCCTATTACCGGAGAATGCTCTGTTCTCTGTATGCTGTCCTGTGGATATTTCCTTGGGATGTCCCTTAATCAAATCACTATGGCTTATGGCAGCATAAGACTTTGGGTTTTTCCCTGAAGTCATTTCATAAGTTCTACAATTTTTACCTAAAATTATAAAAAGTTTTACTTTTTAAAGTTTATGTTGATCTTCATGTCTTGCCCTTTTCTCACTTTTAAATACTTGGTTGGTTGTAATTAGGCTTTCTGCAGCTTTGCAGAATTTTTAAATGACAAAGCCATGTTTGTTTGCACCGAACAGGACACAGTGCTCAGTTGCTGTGAATTTATCATGGGCTTTACTTGTGAAATCACCATGCGTCTGTTTAAATTAACCCTTCTTACCAGCAGCTATTCTCTGAAAATATGTAAATAAGTCCAAAACACATGCAATACGGTTTTATAGCCTTTTACTGTGAAATCTGTGTTATTCTCTTTGAAAATTGTCTGCAAACATAGCCCTTTGGATTCCTTGCATCTGATCACCTCCCCCTTGCCCAGGACCAGCCGTTGAGCTGGGCTGAGCCCAAGCAGCGAGGCAATGGGAGGGCCCTTCTCTGCAACCACCCCCAGAGCATCACAGCCCCAGGCAGGACCATGCTACGTATTTCAGTGAGAAGCTGGCTCTGCCAGCTGAAAATCTCACGCACCAGAGCTTGAGGATGCTTTCTCCATACTGGACTCTGAAGCAATCTGGATTTCCATGGAAAAGCAGCAGTCTCATAGATTTCTCCTTCCCCTGTGTAGCATCCCTGCCTTCAGACTGGCCTGCTCTGTTGCTAGGGTCCTGGTTAGGTCTGTTCTTAAGAGTTTGGGAGGAATGGTGTGATTTTATAGTTATTCCACCAAAACTTTAAAATTTTAACTCGGGTGATACAGTCTGGTCTATTATTTTCTTGCTTACAAGGTGGCAGTGAACTTGATCTGTATCATGTATTGGCTTTCGTCTTTCTCAAAATGGAACATACAACAAGGCACTTCCTTGTGCTGAAACTGTGAATGAGTGCCAGGTCTTCCACTTAGTTCTTGGAGCAATTCCTCTTGCCTATTTTTTTTTTTTTTTTTTTGCCATTTTGGTTCTAAGTAAACAAAAGAAAATACGTGAATTTCCACCTTAAAAAAAGGGGGATTTGTTTCCCTTTTGATTAAAAAAAAAAAGGAGGAAGAAGTAAAATTAAATAAACAAATGCAATTTTTATAGAGCTTCAAAAATATTTTTTACTACCTGTGAAACAAAAATGCAGGAAATAGTATTTTGGCTAAGCTGTTTATCCCATTTTTACTAGTAAGCAACCACTTTTCCTAATGCTAGCTTACACTGTCATCATTTAGTAAGTGTCCATGTGTGGGCCACTGAGTCATCTTGTTACAATGTTTCTTTCTTGGTTTTTACATCCTACAGAAATTACTATAAATTGAAAAATTGAACATTAATTTATGGAAACTCTTTTCAGCTGTCTGATTTTGTTCTGCTTGCATTCCTTTTTTTCCTGTCATTCTCTTTCCTAAATCACCTATTATTTTATGTCGTTGCGGTTCTTTTTTAACATTTTGCTCTAAAAGATATTATGGGAATTATCTGAGGTCTGTAATTAAAAAGTTCCTTGGTTTGTATTTACTGAAATCATGTACAAATAGTAACTAGTTCCATAGCAGTCAATGGCAAAAATCTTGTCAGCCAGAGCTGCACAGAGAATCTATAAAATAGCTGTCAAAAATAAATACATAGAGTAACTTCTGTTGGGGAATAGAAGAGAGGTGTTTGTGCTTTCTCTAAAATCAGTTGAAGTTTATTTTGTAATTATAGTGGGGTCAGGACTGGACCTGAAGATCATAAAATGAGATCATTACTATTCTCAGTGAAATCTGCAATGAATCATATTGTCAAAGACACACGAGTCCTTTTCTGTTCTTCCTGCTGAAGACCCGTGCTGTGCCAGTGACCACCACCAAGAGCTAGCCACCCTTCCCACCCCACAGCTCTTATCTGCAGCCTCACTAACCTCTTCTGCTGTTCTACTCAGACCACCTGCCTCATGTAAATCGGGAAAAACACCAGGAAATTATGTTTCAGCAGCCATGACTCAGAGTACCCTCTGAAAGCAGAATAAACAGGAGCAAACTGGCAGCACAGCAAGAGAAGTGACATCAATCCTGAGCGAAGGCAGCAGTGCCATGATGATGCTTCCCTGGCCTGCAGGTCTCCAGGCACCCAAGTTTTGGAAGACACTTGAAACTTTTCAGGGCCGGTAACCAAAGCAATGCTGAAGGCTTGCATGGTCTTTATGCACTCGCCTGCCTTACCTGTCTGGGTGGCAGGGTGCCCCTGTGCAGGTGCTTGTTCTGGGGTATAGATGTGCTGTTGCAAATGCTCTCTGCCAGTGCCATTTCTTCTTGTGGGAATTGTTTCATGGTGGTAGTTCAAAGGATGATCTCTCTCTGCTGGTTTACTTCTAAAGCATATCTGTTCACAAGGCATGTTTAGGAAAAACGGTAAAGCAGAAGTGTTTGGGTCTATTAATAAGGTCACTGATACTTGAATGAAATTCACTCAAATGCAAAACCATCACAAGAGCAATGAATCTTTTAAGTCTGCTAAATAGGTCTTGAGCTCCATTTGCATACATCTTTATGGAAAATATGAAGTTCCATGCAATTACAAGCCACACTATGGAAGTTGTACCTGAATAAATGATATGTGAAAAGTGGCACTGGTTGCCATCTTCCAGAGTGTCTGCAATTTTAATCCAATCCAGACATCTTGGATTTATGAAAGGTAATTTTGTATTCAGTTATTAGTAAATGCAACTTAGTCATATTTGCATTTAATTTGTTCAAACATCAACAATCTTTGCTCCTTAAAAGAAGAGCAGTGCTGAGAGTTAGAGTTTGCAGGTTTAGATTTAGGAAACCCTTTCTTTAATCAAAGGTAGAGAGATTAGAGTTGGAGGTACCCTGAACGGCACATGGATAGCCTAACCTCTTCTATATTTCCCATCTTGTTTTTCATACTTACAAACAATTTTGACTGGAGTGATGTCCAAGAGTGAACTACAAGAATGGCATTCAAAGTTGAAATGCAGATTTTAAGCGGGCCTTTTCTTTTTTCTCCTTTGTGGAAACTCCCTTTATAAGTTTTAACCTACACCTCATTGCTGTATTGGCTTTGGATGTAGCTTGGAAACCTGTCTGTATTGCTTCATTTGAAAGATCATAGTGGGAGGATGTGCTGGGTAAAAAGTAGGTTCTTTCCAAGTGCTGTGTGGACAGTGGTTCATGAATTTATTCTGCAACAAAATAACTATTAGTACCTATGAATCCATATCACGCGTAAATGAAAGCATATCAAATCTACAAAAATACAAAAGCAAGATATATCTTGTCCTCATAGTTTATATATTGCTTTCATGATTTACTCCATAAGCAATTATAAATGTAATGGTAACTTATAAAGGAATATAAACCTGAAGTAACCGAAACATATCAGTCTCTCTACCTGTTAGTGCATGGATCATATTTTTTTACTTTTTTGCTAAATAGCATGTATGTATTTGAGGCCCCAAGTATCTTTAATCCACATTGATAAGAAGTTCTATTTAGTCATTTTTCTGCCACTGTTTTGTATTTCAGTGTGTGTTTGGTGTGTTTTGTCAGAGATTCTGCCTGGACTGGCATTCAGATAAACAACAGCCAGGCTTTCATTCTGTCTCAAAACGCAGTTGATTTCCTACTACTGCAATCTCCACTCCAGCGCGAAGAGATGCCGAAGCTCTTGCACCTATTTGAGTTGTACTGCTTTTCCAGAAAACAAGTTGTTAGATTCCAGCAATGAATGAGTTAAAGGCAGCATTTGGATCAGTGTTGTGAAACTATATATTATCTATTGTATTTCCTTGGCCTTAAGTGGATTCTAGCATGGGATGAATTAGGTTGGCTAGATATTTTCTGCTGACTGTGATATCCCTGTTGAGCAGCTTTCCCAGTACGAATATATTTGGCCCTTCTTTTTTTTCCCCACAAGCTATATCCCTGTATAAAAACAGCTTTATCTCTAAAGAGCAAATAACACCCAGTGCTCATAACAGATGCCAAGAAATGTTTCTGTTTTGATTTTTGAAAATAAAAATTCAACTGTGTTCAATAAAATTCAGAAGCCGTTTTCCTCTGTGGAAATTAAAGGAATCCAAGGAAGTCTAGGAAGATAGCGACCTTCCTAATTAAAGCGGTAGCAACTGCAGGAATCCGGTTTTTACAACCACCTCTATCTCACTGTGCTGAGAACAAAGCAGTCCTCCATTAATATTTTATTTTCTCTTTTCTTCCACTATAACAATGCTCTATGTTCTGAGAGCGCCCTGGAAAGACATGCAGAGCTATGTTAATTATGGTTTAAATAATTGACACTCTGATTGTGTTGTACTTTCCGAATTGTATGTGGCATGTCACTGGTTCTACATATAATTACATCTATTCACTGCCATCATTTTTCCCACTTACATCACAGTATACAGTAGTCTACATTGCAAAATCGTATGCGGTAACTAATAACATCTTCACCAAATGACCTTTGTTTTTAAACACACGGAGTACGTGTAGCAGTGGAGGTCTGATTGCCATCAGAGCTAATGCATGCATCCAGGAAGATCTATTATGAAACAGTTAATGTCGGGGGAGTTGGGAGTCTGCTTCAGAAGCACACGCAGAGCTTAAAGAGTGGGTATTAGGAAATTTCCAGTGTGGTCTGATGGTAATTCCTTATTTAACATTGCATCTAGCTTTTCAGCTTCTGGGAACCCGGATATTTATTATTTGCTGTTTTATAGATTTGTGCACTAACTACTGGGATTATTAAGTACATCCAGCTCTAGTATGTACAGTACCATGCAACAACGTAAACAAGCTTTCAAGACTCATCTTCAGGTGTTGACTGAGTCATTCTGAAAGCTTGAGTGTATGTAGGTGTTTGGAGAGTGAGTAACCAGCTACTTCTTAGAGTACCTCATTAGTTGACTGCTGCACGGCCGTTTCCAGTTCACTATTTGTCCAGTAAGCAGCTAACTTGAAAATGAAATCTTCTCTCTTACAAAGCAGCCTTAATGAACTAAAAAATATTTATGGCTTCTTTGAAAACCTACATCCTTAGGTGTGATTGCAGAGTGTATGCGTTTGCTCAGAAATAGTGTGAGCACTCCCTGCTAAAACGTACACACTGTGGAGTTTGTTTCTGTCTGCTTTGCATGTTCGTTCTGCTGCTTGCAAATAACCTTCTGCCCAACTGGAACTGATAAGGGAGAGGGATTAGTGTTTGGAAAGGCTACAAGCACGTTATCCTCAGGCAACCTGGGAGCTTTGCACCGATAACCATGCTGTAGCAATTGCCTCTATCTGGGTCCTTATGGCCCAGTAAAGTGAGGTGGCTTTACCCCTCAGTGAAGGTGAGGAGATGCACAACTTCATGTTTACTGTGGAAGAAGGATATGTGCAAAAGAAGGTTCTGCAGGGTAGCCGGTATGCTTATAAATCCACACCTTAGCTTACATCGTAGTAACTTGTCCATAGGACCAATTCTGTAATGTTTTATGATTCATATCCTAGTAATGATTAACTGACAATAGTCACGTAGAGAGGATCAGTAAGAACCGATTTTGGACTAGCAATGACTTTCAGGGGTCTGTTCAAAATAATTGTAAAGGACTCAGTAAAGTCAGTATGGGGAATTTAGCATCTTTGGCAGTAAGTGGTTGTGGCTCAATTACTGTGAATGAGTAGAAGGATGATATTGTGTCAGTATCAGGTACACCTTCAGAAAAATAGGGAACTATTTGGTAGTCCTAACAAAATATTTCAAAAATTTTCAACGGAAAGAAATGAAAACCGCTAAGGTTTGTGTCACACATAACAAACGTGATGGTAAAGTCCTGAAAGTACAGCAGGATGGAAGTATGTGTAGTAGAAATAACTGTTGTTGTATTTAAAAAAAAAAAAAAAAAGAAAAAGGACCAAATATTGCTTCTTTTCATTTGGCCTGGAAGTTTATTAAAAATGTAAGAAAATCAGAAATTGTAGCCATTTATGTGAAGCAATAACATGTTGAATGCTATTGGGATAAAAAAAAGCTTTCTGTGACAGAGAACACTGGAAGCAGCTATCTGAAAGTACTGTGGCAGGTGGATCTCGTATGATATTAGGTTAGATACATGACACACCCCAGAAACCTGAAAATTCTACTAATGAGAGAAGATAAATGGAAAAGGATAGTATTCTTTCGGCATGTCAGATGGGGTTTTCAGAAGTATTTAGCAATTGTCTGTGTCTGACCTAGCTTGGAAAGCTATCCCGACTCAGGACATCACTTGAACCTGTGGTTCTGTGCTGGTGATGCTGATGGAGCAGAAGTGTTACATGAAGCTGAACATCTTGTGTATGGATAGGCTTAGGAATGGGTGGAAATGCTTTGTCCAAATTAAGGACCCTGTTTAGAGGTAGAGGTTGAAAAGGTTCATCTTGAAAATAAGGAATGTAACTTCTTACACTGATATTTTTTTTGTGTATGCTTGTTGCAAAAGTAATGCCAGCCATGTTAACAATTACTGAATATAAAAAAGCACATATACAAAATACCGTCCTTATTTTCCTGTGCTGTGTTAGAGTTTAGGAGCTTTTCTCAGAAAATGCTTTGTGCAGGTATGGGCAGGTTCACACTTAGGAAAGCAATGAATGCTTTGCATCAACATGAACAATTGTGTGGAGGCATAAGAGAAATTATGCCAGACTGAAAATATAAAGCAGGTTTTTTGTATTTTAGAAGTTTAGTATACATGGTAGAAAATTTTAGAATGAGAACTTGACAGATCTTTCTCATACCAAAAATCAATGTAAAACTGCACTGTAAATTTAAAAAAAAATAAAAAATCTTGCTTTTGCATATCGGGGATAAGTATAAGTCTTGTTTTCATCTTGTTTTCCCTTATTCCTTGGTGTCATTACCAAAATATGTATTTCAGTGCATTAAAGAATATAATTTGAGTCAACTGATATCTGAATCAGTTCTGGGATATATGTAATTTCCTGTGATGTTGAACAGAAAGAATTGATTTCAAATGTATATTTTTGGATTAAGGTGAAGGCATCAAATAGGAACCTAACTTGTATGTCTGATAATTGAATTTCACCTCCCATACTATCAGAGCAGAATCCTGTAGGATGGTATCTGTGGTGTATAAATGCTGTGGCTGTATATTAATTTTGCCCCATTAAAGAGAGCTGGGTAGGAAAGCAGTGAATTGGTAACAATCAGTATTTATGACACACATAAAGGCGTATCAGAAAATTGTGTGAAACACTTGCCCTATATGCTTTCCCATATTTTGTACTATGGATAATAACTCTTAGTTACCTGATCCAAGTACAGCACAGAACATGGAAGGAACTTCTCGCTGACTGACTGTTCCTGTGCTGAAAAATCCTGATGTGCTCCGTGTCCTGGCCAGCTTTCCTGGGGAAGTGGCCTGAGCTGTCATGTCATTGTGAATCAGCACGGTTCTTACCGCTGTAATTTTCTGCAATTGATACTTGCCGCTGTTTGTTTGAAAAGATGACCACAGAATCTATGAAAAATTCAATATGGCTTAATTTATGTTTTCCTAAGATATTTTCTGGAGCAGAGCCTTTGTTGGAGACCTAAATCTAAGCCAATCTAACTCCTGCTCAAGGCTGGGCTTTGCTGTGCAATGGGGGTTGAAGGCCGCTGCAAAACCTTCTTTCAGGTGAATTTAGATCACAAATCCATATGGTTAGAACTTATAAATTTCAAAGCTGGTGATTTTTCTGTTAAATCTGGTTTCCCAAGGAAATTATATACATTTTTGTCCACATGTTTTCCACTAATAGTTTTTGAACCATTTTGCTCATTATGTTTGACAGAAAAGTAAAGTCTGTAATATTAAGTTTCATGAAAGTAGGTGACCCGGCAGGGGGAAAAGATCCTACTCATGCCTTTGCTCCAGAGAGGTGGCAGTGTGAGTATACCTCTTCCAGACAACAGAGATTTTGCAGCCAAAAATAACAGAAATAAGAGCTAGTAGGCAGAAACTCACATGTTCTGGAAGTTGGGTTACAAAATAATACCGTAAACAGCAAAACTCATTTCAGGAAAAATCTGAACTTGTTGGGCAGAAACATAGTTCTACATGCTACCTTTCTGTAGGACCTCTGAGACTTCTATGGGGTAGGATCGAATTCTCATAGATATTTCCATATTCAAGTTATACTTGAAAGTAGTTCAGAGCTAGTAGTCTAGACATGTGAACATGTAGTTCTCTACCACTAGTGTGCACATGTGTATTGTAGTGTTTGTATATTTTACGTGTTTCACATATAAATATTTTATGAGCATGTTTTCTTATTTGCTGCGTGTCTCAAGTCCGTAAATGTATTATAAATATTGTCCATCTGGATTCAATATTGTCATCTTTTAAGGGAACAAACTTCCCTTTCTCCTTTCCACTCTTTCCCCAGCCTAGATAACACCAGTCATGATTCAGAAGGTATATGAGCAGCAAAGAACTCTCAAGAATTAGCAGTTGATCATAAATGTTCATTGATGTGTCTTCAGTACTCAGTATTTTCAGAAGAGAGTAATAATATGTTGATACTGAAGGCTGTGGATACTTGAAAGAAGTGTGGTCTCTATTTAGTACATAACCTCCATGCTATGAAAATCAGACTTACATCAAGGATAGGTCTTGGGCTGCAGAATAAATATGGCTGAGCAGTTGCTTTTAAAAATTTTAGAATGTGTCTGTAATCTGATTATGAAATAGTAATTTTGTTCGTATTCCAGCATCCACTGCAGACGTTTCAACCCTGTATGTCGATATCAGTTAATACTGTAAACCAAATTTTCCACACAATTCTTTCCATACAGTTAGAATCGGAGGAACACTGAATTTTGTGAGTTTAGCTGTCCCCTTCTTTAAAAGGATTTATTAAAGTTCAAATGAGTAATGATGAGCTCTCATTTGCTAGAGTCTTAAAGGGAAAGCGTTCTAGACCAGCTTGGTATCTTTGCAAGTCCTGAAAATGTTTCTGTTCACTCAAATGCACTTTTCAGCATTTATTGTGAACATGCAAACATTTTCTAGTTATATTGTTTTAATGGAGAAGCAGCCATGAGTGATGTAATTCTACATGGTCATTTTCATTTTCTATGCAGCTGCTGCAAAATTAAAAAGCTGTAAAGTTACAAATGGCTTCATATGAAGCAATACACAGCATGGAATTTCCTGCTGGTGGTTAAAATAATACAATTACTTTTAACAGATGAAAACACTTAAGCAGGTCCCTATTTAAAAAAAGAAATCCCCTTTCTTCTGAAAGTATCCTTTTAAAACATTTGCTTGGAAACAAGGGAAAAACAGTCTTGGCACAGAATATTTTTATTCTTTTGGGGTTTTGGCATACAACACAGATCAAGAAGAATAATCACAGTGGCAGGTAAGAAACCAGTAACAGAAAAGCTTTATTTGAGCACAATTCACCAGGCGTACATCTTAGTTTATTCTTGTATCCATCTGCAGGATAAACCAGCCATATGCTTAGAGACATCATTGTCTTCTGTCTTTTTTTCTCCCCTCCACCAAAAAGAATAGTCATTAGGCTTGACAAGAATGGTACATTTTATAGTAATTACAAGGGAGCACAAAACAAAACCAGGCCAGTTTCACAATGTCCATGGATGTCCTAATGCTCCAAAGAATGGTTTTACATTCTGTTAGGGGGAAACTGATTAATTGGTTCTTTGTAACTCCAAATTGAAATCACAGTGTAACCTGGTTGTGCTCAGCACAGGAAGCCTTTGGGGATGCCAAAGTTTGGACACGAGTCTGGGACATAGAAGAGTCCCAGAACTATTGTGTTCAGTGAGCTGTGAAAAGTCATTCAGAAGAGAAACACTCAGCATCCTTTATTTATTTGCATTGAAATATTTATCTGTGATGTGAGGCATTCATAATAGATTGTCAATCTCTTGTGTTTTGTGATGAATCTGGGGGTCTTGCATTGAATTCCAAGTATTTCCTTCTGTGAATAATTTCATAATCATCACATTTCCAACCTATGAATGTTCTTTGACCTTTGGATCCAAATTATTCCCCCCCCCCCCCCTTTCTCTAGGAAGGGAAAAATCAAACCTTTAATTTTCTGTTTAAAAAAACAACTCACCTACCTGAATTATTAATTTTTTAACTTAGAGATTAAAACTCAATCAACCTGAAAATTCATGTCTTACTGCTCTTTCCTGATAATTGAAGGAAATTATTTATGTAGCATAGATTAATATTGTTTCGTGTTCTACCTGACATTCCAGATCAAAGTATGACTTTGAAATAGAGAGGTTGGGACTGAAATACCCTGTACAACCACTCTAGTACTTGGAAAGCAATGTGTTAGGTACTTAGCACAAAAGCTCACAAAGGAAGTAAATTTTCACTTCCATCTTGTTACGTGTTGGGTAGAACAGAGAGAAACGAGCTTGGGAGACCAAAAAAAAAAAATTGGAGCAAGAGATCAAGGGCATGAAAACAACGAGCACTGTGCATCCTTGATCCTTAGGTCTGACTTGCAGGGGGAGGGACGCCACAAGAAGCCCTGCTTTCAGTAGAAAGACAGAAAAGTCTCTTTTCAAGCTGCATCTAACACCATCATAGCCCCCTTTGAGCTATACACTGATACAGAGAAGGCTCTGTGTTTTTTCACTCTTTGGGGACGAGCAAACTCCCAAGTAACATCTAGAGTAACTCTTAGAATTTCTGCCATAACTATGGGCTGTTTTCTGTAGAGCAGAAAGCGATGCTGGCCCACCAGCACACGAAGGTTTCTTCTGAGTTTTTTGAGTGAGCTCTCAGCCTTTTCTCCCCTTTCTTTTCCTTTCATCTCTGATTAAAAAAAAAGGAACTTGGAGACAAGAGAAAAGAAGGCAGTTTAAAGGAGGTTGAACAGTGCTAACCCAGAACACAAAGGGTGGAGGTGTATCTGTTCACTGCTGGCATGCAGCCATCATGGTTATCAGCTTAATAGCATAACTTAACAGGAAGAATTACACTCGTGACCTTCTGCTCCAACAGCACAAGCTTCTATCACTTGAGCTAAAGGAGAATCTCCATTAGTAGTTGCTCATTGTCACAGGGCACGTATCCCTCTCTTGGGCCAACCACTTATAACGACAAGATATCATAAACACTTGAACAGCTCTGATTTTGTCCAGTAGAGGGAAGCGGATAGACACAAACACTAACTCAATATGTTAGAGAGAGATATCATCAACATATTAACCACATCATGCATGATTGGCAAAAGGCGTAACGACTGCAGGAGAACCTTGCGTTTCTCACTGCTGCCAAAATCTCCGTATTGACTAAGGATCACTTCCACTAGAATTGCTGCTTCTTGCACTGTCGCTGTTCTTTGAATTACAGAGCTGCCAGGAAAGAGTAATCTGGATTGCAAACCAGTTTACCTTGTTGCTGAAAATAGGATGTTGCTGTGTTATGAGCAATGCTCATTAAGTTCAGTTTTTTAAATTAGGTTCTTAAGGGAAAAGGACTATTGAAAAATATCTTTAGCTGAGAGCTGGTAATAAGTTGCATTTCAAAAATAGTGCCTTTTTTCCTTGGGAATAGGAATGGAATAGGAAATTGGTACTGCCCCAGAACTCCTCCAAAGTGAGAACTCCAAAGCATTTGGATGCTGATTTCCACTTTAGTGTCAATCAGTATTTCTTGGGTAAAATGATAAAAGCAAAATATTTCAGAACTAGCTCTTTTCTAGACTGCTGTTTACTTGCTTGCACTAGCCCAGTGGCTGTTCCCTTGGGAGAAAGACAGTTACTGAATTTAGAATTGCCCCTTGTCAGCTTTAGCTGTGCAGGTAGGCACTACCTACCCAGTAGGGGAAAGAAGAAAAGTGTTTGGTTTGGAGTCATGTGTTCGGATTGTGAGTCCTTTATTAAGAGGGCCTTAAAGGCAAAGATGTATCGTTTAACAGTGACAATCACACTGCTGTACCATGGAAACATGACCAACCATATCAAATATTCCCAAGCATGCTGACAGGCAATTTTCAGCCCAAGCTTGCTTTGGAAAGCTTTCTGTGTCCCTTGAAGCAGCCTTCACTTTCTCTTTTAATGCCGAGTGATACAAGGTCCACCAGCTCCTTTTCTCTGCATTGGGTTAGTTGAAGTGTCCAAATTTTAAAGGATGCCAACTGGCTTGCAACCAGCCATTTATAGAGCGGCTCCTGTTCCAGAGCTGTTTTTTCCCCACCAACTTTGGCTGTTTCTCATCTTCATCCCTTTCTGTACAGAACTCTGAAGTCCCTGTAGAGGTTTCATAACATGCTGAAGCCTTCATCAAATGGTAAATTGGTATTCTGTTAGGCTGTCAAAAAGGATTAGAAGGAGGGATCTATTCTTCTTCTTATTCTCATTCTTTAATGACAAGTTACATTGCCAGCCTGTCCACTAAATCACATTAGGCAAGGACTAATTTACTTCTTCATACCAAAGTAGAGAGAAACCAGAAGAAAAAAAAAAAATCTCCCGCTTAGGACATGCATTGAGGATTCAGATAATTCCTGTGCTACTGTAATTTTATTTTGAGAGTTAGCATTTTATTAGCATGAAAATATATATTACCCTGACTGCTGTTTTCTTTTGTTTTGAAGTATATGTACACCCATTTTAAGTAATTGTGAAGCTTTAAAACAATCCACATTTGAGAATTTCATCAAAATCATAAAGGCTTGATGGTTTGACATGTATTTTCTCAGAGAAATTTTCAGCTAGTTCTGTGAGAATTTTGTTCACATTCTTTGTCAGGGATCATCTCTTTCATTCTCTCAAAATGAGTTTGAGTTCAGCTGGAAACTGGAGGTGCTGTGTTTACCAGCACTCTTTTCACCTTTACACGTATGTGTAGGTCTCACATTGCAGCCAGTATGACCGCTCATGGGTGTAAACATGAAGGCTGATCCATATGTTCTTGAAGACGGAGTTCTTAGAGAAGCAAGAAATGCGTACTGCAACATTGGAAACCTGACCGTAAACTCGGTGCTGTTTGAGTGTGGACTACTGCCCCGTGTCTAGGGACATCGCTGGCCTTCAAAGGAGAAAGGGGAGATGCCTTGAAAAGAGGGAGGGGCGGAAAAGTAGAATATCCACAACTGGCTTGCTTCACCCCAAAAATTCACCTTCTGTGCTTCTCACTTCCATGTTTGGAACGCTGACAAAATGACATTGTTAATGCAGCTCTTTGTATTTTGCCATTATGATGATATATGTAGCGATGGGACAGATTAGGTTAATTGCAAGAATATGATTGGCAAATGCGACTGAATAGTAGGCAGTCGTCATTGCATTATCCAAATACTGAGCTCCTCAATGAGCGTTAATGCTGTGCTGCATCCTGCAAGACCAGAATGAATGCCACACATTTCCAAGTGTAAGAAATTCTGCATAAATAGGACATTCAATTATTTATGAATAGACTCTAAGTCAGTGATTAATTAGCATTTTAAATATGGTTGATTAACACATTAACCCTATTTTATGAAAACTCGTTTAAAAGATACATATTACATGTGCTTCCATTTGATTTTCACATTTCTGATGTCTTTCATCTGTTAGATTACTGTGTCCTATAAGACTTTCTAGAACGTTTAATTATTTACTTTACAAATGCAGGATGTTATAATGATATTTGTAAAGAAAAAGCTAGGATAATGAATATACAATACAGTATTAGCAGCTTCCCCAACTGTTGACAGGAGGTTAGGGGGGTATGGGTGGAGGAAGAAAGAAAATCAAAACAAGATAATAATGTTGCGCTAGATGTATACAAGTGAATATGCAATAAGCATTGGGAATAGTGTACAAAAGCAATAACATAATTTACCATTCTGTATGAAAGAACTATCTGAGGTGCTTTTGTCTGTATTAAAGGTAATGTTCGGAAGCCTTCACTGGAAAGCAGAATATAACCTAGAAACTGTTTGCATTATCAGTTACAGAAGAAAACATTTACTTGTTTAATAATCAGTTATTTATTTCTATTATTAATTATTCATCCATCTCTCAGCGATTACTAGCATACTAGCTGCTGTTGTACCAAGGGCTGGGATTTACCTGCCAGACCTAATGATGAAGAGAAGTTTCTGATACATGAACATATTTAGACCTTCTAAATAGAAGAGAAAGGAGTGAAAGCTCCCCCCCATCAGTAGCTCAGTTAATTTTAAACTGTTTGCTTCTGTGTAGATTGATCACGTTCCAGAGCTGCCTAATAACCTGAGAAATCTCTTTCCTGTATATTCATCTAACAATATATATCCTGTTCTCACGTAATAACATGAAATTATGCTGGGGCTGAAACTGGCAGAACTGGCCTTTTTCCAGAGGTCTTGTCTCGTGACATACTGAACGCTGAAGACATTCAGCCTTCAGAGCACTCAACATCCCATGAGGGCCCATATTTAAAGCATGCACCTACTCCTCTGCAGTAAATACAACAATCACTTTTCTTACAGGAAGGCATACGCTTGAATATTTTGTGTAATTGGCTCTGCCCCTATTTCTGCAAAAGGGTATCGCAGTCGGTAGTGTTAGAGTTGACTATTTCTCCCCTACATTGTGAAGGGAAAAAAGCCCTGCAAAGGTCACATCAAACTGTGCTTGGAATTTTCCAAAGTTAAGCCCTGTGTAAGGCAAAAGAGGGGGGAAGTGTGTCATACTGAAAATCGGTCGACTAGCTCTTCAGCTGAAAAATGGCTTATTAGCAGGGAAATCATTAAGATACAGTATAGATTTATGGACCAAGGTAATTGAAAAAGGACATAATTGACGATTCCTACCTTTGTAAGAGCTTATTTTAATCAGTGAGATTATTTGTGCAGTGTGAGAAGCACTTTGTCTACAGTATACTTGCAGACAGTATACTTACGTACTACTTGTATACAGAAGCAAGCTAACCTTTCATGTCATTGTTCTGCTGCTAAAGGCTAAGGATCTGCTGCTTCTCCAGAAATTTGTCCTTCCCAGTAATGTTATTTTTCCATCAAAACTCTTTCTAACCATCATAGTATTGCCTTTCCTATCTGAAAACACAGGTGCTTAGATTTTTAATTTGCTTACTTCTGCTTAAGGCTTGGAAATACAGACTAAACTATTTCCTTTTTTGACTATAAGATAACGTCCATGGAGGTAGCCACATCAAAGTGAAGGTCCACGTCTGTAAAAGATGGGAATTGGAGATCTGGGCAAGGTGCTTGCGTTCCATGCCTTAAGGGACTATATGCAAGGGTATGTGATTACCATATATCAAGAGACTTGTGGAACAAGTTCAGTGAAGTCATTATGATGATATCATGGCTGGTAGCCGTTACTTTACATTACTAGTGGCCATTACTGTAATCTAAATGGACATTGGGGAGGAGATTATGGTGAAAGGTGCTAATGGCTTGCACATTAGAGGTCATTAACATATAAGCACCCAGGATGAAAGTCTATGTACAAAGAGTTAAATAAATTGTGCAGCCGCTTCCCCCAGGGAGTCATTAAAGGTATTATGCAAGTTTAAGTACTCTTCTTTATCTGGGCTATTAGACCTTTCAAACTAGGAGGTCTGAAGGAAGAGCTTCTGAGTAGTGGTTTTCCCAGGTGTAAAATCAAGCCTGTGGGCTGGGGCTGAGGGGTGGTGGGTGAGAGTGGAAGACAATCTACAATTTAAGCAGGTAAATCTGTCAGATTTCTCAAATGCTGGAGAAAAAACTGCTAAGTCTGTGCAGCTCTTGTGTTCAAGGTACGAAGGTGCACCTTGTAGGGCTTTACTTTGGAATACAGTGGAATTACGCACCTTGTCCTGAACTGAAAGGTTTGCTGTATTATTGCAATATTTTGTTTCACTGTCTTTTTTTAAAAAAATCTAGTAGAGTAGCAATAAGCAGAGTGCAAGTATTCTAGCAGTGTGAGTATCTGCTATCATAAAGATTTTCCAATACTATTAATGTAAAACATTAGGCATTGCCAAAACCCTACTGTTTTCACTCCCTGGCTTGAATAAATAATGGAAGACAGGAATAAGTAGAAAAGGGAAATAAATTCTTCCTCCCAGCTGAGGCTCTCTTTGCAGAGATGTGTATTTTCTTCCTCCAGTATGCCTCCAGAGCTGATAGTCAAAGTGATTCAGAAACTTCAGCTAGCACACAAGGCAGCAACCCTGCTCTACTGTGGGCAGGATCCCTGCCTGTTACAACTCTTTGTAGGCTGGAGTTTATTTTCAGGCCTTTCCATTCATGCCGACCAAGATACACAAGCAACAATTGTGCCACATCTTGCAGTAACTAATCAAACTAAACTGAGACTAAAGGATTTTGTATTAATGAGTTCTCTTGGATTATCTCATTTAAGGTGTATGGTGGAGTTAAATCTATTTGCAGAAAGTTTTGCAAGACCTAAGTTTGTACAAAAGTCTTTCTACCAGAAGAAGATAAGTCGTTACTAAAGATAAGCCATTATAACCGAAACAGAAACTAATGAGTGCGAGGCAGTAGAGTGATAAAACAGCACTGTAATGAGGGATAAGAAATAGGCACCTTTTGGGGGTAATTCTTTATGAATCTTGAGTTACAGTTGAACTTACTTTCAAATATCTACTATAAATATCCAGGAATCCTGGTCCTGAGTCCTCCATACGAGTCTCGGGCTGTGTAACCAGAGAGTGACCAACTCCAGTCTTGCCCAAGGGACTAGGTTTCCCTCCCTACGTAGGATGAGCCCACGAGCTTGTTTACACCAAGTCTCACACTGAAATGAAGTCAGGATGTTACTGAAGTGCATATGCTGACCCAGAAAGGTTTATCTCCCAGTTTAGGTGTAAGCTTAAACCTGTTTGATTAAGGCATGGACTAGAGAGGAAGAGGACAGTGTGAGAATATTTCCACAGATTTATTGAACGTTGATATTAGCAGAAAAGGAATAATTTGGGTTTTGTCCCAAAATGTCTTTGGTCTTCAAAGGCTGCAAATCCTATAATTAATTGATAGGTAGAAAATAGGCTGTGCAGAAGTTAATTCACTAGGGGCTACAACTGCTGCGCCGGTGCTCTCAGTGCCTGTTACAGTCCTGATCCAAAGTCAGTTGAAGCCAATCGATCAGGCCCTAATTGCACACTGATTAGTATCGCTGTGCTTGGCAGCATAGTAAATCTTTAAGAATTAGGAGCCACTGTGTTTTTTGGAGTGGTTCTTTTCACCATTGCGTGTGACTGATAACTTGCAGTGGGATTTAAACACAAATATCATATTATTGAGAGACAACACTACGTGTAATTGTTGCCAAGATAATAGATGAAATAGCTCAACTTCCATTGGAAAAGTTTCAGAGGTTGAAAAGTTTCAGACAGGCATTTTTTTTTTTTGCAGGTGTAATGAAAGGATCAGCATGTATTTCCCCCAAAGGCTTTCATTTTTCATTTTTATCCTTAAGAGAAGCCCATGGCACTTCCTCGGTATTGTCATTGACTAAGGCACAAAAGGAGGAGAAAAAAGAAACAATTGATAAAAAAAAAAAAGAAAAAAAAAGAAAAAAAAGAAAGAAAGAAAGAAAAAGTGAATCAAAACATGACTTCTTGTTTTCAAGAAGAAGGGCCAACTTTTACTTTATAGTAACAGCTTTGAGATCAGCAGCTGTGGGATTACATGGCAGAGGTTTGTAAAAAAAATCAATAACTGCTGCTGTTTGGAGAGAGGGAAAGAAAGGACAGCTAACTAGACCAGATTGTAACAGTTCTGCAAGCAGTCACAATGCTCACCTTACAACAGCGCAGCCCTGCAAATTATTAAATAATAAATCACAAAGTCGAACAGTCTTGGGTGGACAGAATGCGTTTGACTGTAAAGCAGACAGAGGCCTATGAATTATTCACATCTCAAGCAAAGATAAAACAAGCAGAGAAGAAATGAGAAGAATTCTTCCAAACAGGTTCTCCTGTACTGAAATATACCTTTTGATTACTGATACATATTTGGGGATTCAACCGGTCAAAGTCATGCCAGAACTAAGAAGAAGGAGACAACTGCAACCTAGGTTTAGTGCTATGGGAAAATCCTGGCATTAATAAGTAACTTCAGAAGTAATGTGCCTGTGAAATATCATTTTGCAACATTAGTGTGTTAGCAATTAAGGGGGGAAAAAAGGATCTCAGAGTATAATTGTCATAGAAGTGTCAAGAACTCAAGTATTTAATTTAGTGAGTTAAAACTTTGTAAGAGCTTATTGTAATCAGAATGGCAAGCAGAAAGCTGGAAATCTCGTTATGGAACTCCTTATGAAAATGGTGGGAATATTATGTTTTGATAATTTTAAGCACCTGAATTATCTGAAATGGGAGGAAAAGAGTTAAATCTGATCTTCAATATAAAGAGAAGAAAGAAATTCAGAATTCTCCATTCTGGACTGTGAGTTTTTATCACTGGTTTATAACATTTAGGTTATTTGAACATAGCTAATGTCAATGACTTGCAGAGGAAACAAAATCAATCAAAATACTCATTTTCCTTTGAAGTTCTGGGTTTTTTTTTCTCCTAGCAGAATTTCAGGTTTACTACACTGAGGCACCGATACAGCAGAAGAAAATATGTATGGCCAAATCCTGCTGACACCAACTGAGGTCAGAGCATAACACTGTTGGGGCTGTATTAATGACATGACCCCAAAATCTGATCCGTTCCATGTTCCTAGAGAGATGAATGATTTAAAAAGAGCTGTATCCCACCAGATCTACATGATTTAAATTATGATCTTTGTTTAAAACTCAGTCTCTTAAAATTGGATTTGTATGTATAGACATAGCCTTCTTTATGATGGGTCATATGGTTTCATGAAGGATGGAAACACACTGCTGATGAGCCTAATGCTGCCTGAAGCTACAGAAAACCACCTCTCCATTCTTTGCTTCTTGAAGACCAAGTCTGTGGGAAAAATGACTTGTGGGAACATTTCCCATGACTGCCTTTGTGTTACTACATATAGTAGTGCTGTGGTGAAGTTGGTGTGCTTCATCTTTCCATCTGTTCACATATTACTGAAACCTTTATTTTAGTAATAAGAGTGAGATGAAGAGAAAAAGGGAGGAGGACCTAATTCAAGGACCTATGTCAAGAAGACATAACTAATCTTGCTGAAGGCCCCGGTATGAGTGCACCAGACTCCCACTGACTGGTTGGAAACTTGCGTATTCCAGTAACTGGAAGCAAATGCTCTTTGTTTTCCAAGCACCAGCTCTTCCAGTGTCTGGGGCTGTGAGGGTTTCCCATGAACGTGTGGCTTGATAAGGAACAGAGTTGCTTTACTAGCGTAGCTGCCGCAAACTGCCAGCGCAGATGAGAAGCAGCACACGCCAGCTCCTGCGGCAGGGAAGTCTGGTTGGGTGTACGCAGGTGGGGCCTCCCTCCCCACGCTTCCTCCAGAGGCAGTCCCCTCATGCCTGCTTATTCCCAGCCCAGGGTCAGGCCTTTTATCTGAAATATGTAAAATTGTTCAGGTCAGTCTTCCCAGTCTCCTGATTTCCTATGCTGCAGGCAAATCAATACCGACCTGCCTGCGCCCCAGCAAAGGCTGCATCCACACCTTGCTCCCTGCCTTGCAGACCCGCAGCTCCCCCCGCTTTTCTCTGCAGCCAGCTCTGAGCCTCCTCACTTCGCTCCCAGCTGCCTTCCCTTGTGAACCAATTGTCCTCTTGTGCCAGTGTGTGATTTTCCCTGATCTGGAGGGTGGCTACCAAGCTACGAGTCCATTTTCGCAGAGGTGAACAGCACGGTTCACAGGGGTGCAATAAGGCTAGGGAACAAGGTGTGAAATGTTGTAATTCAGAAGGGTTTGGGGAGGGATGCAAATGATCAGTGATCATACGGGGATAAAAGTGATATGGCAGAGCTTCAAAGGTACAGACAAGAGGCTTCAACTTGATAAACAAATCTAGAACAGCAAATAAAAGCAACTTGAAAGGTAAATGGCCAACATAGCCAGCTGTGAGAAGGTGTTACTCCAGAGCTTTGTATAACCTGTAGGAGAGGGTTGAGTTGAAAGGAGAAACTTTAGTGACCAAGATGAAGGGAGAGTATTAGTAGTTACAGAGCTGGCAACGTCTCATTTTAAACAGTGCAGGGCACACAACGCCCTACTGAAGGGTGCTGCTGACGTGTCTGTGGACAAACAGAAAATTCTCTCAGGTCTACCGGAGCTAAGCAGATATTTTGCTGGTACCTGCTTGCCGGCAGCCAGGCAGTTATGCATCACATTGCTGCTTCATTATGCACTTAATGTATGCATTCAAGTAGTAGCACTTAACTTATAGGTTTCATATTGAAACTTCAGTTCCAGTGAGTGATGGATTCCTGGACAACAGAAAGGATAAGATTCACCGGAGGGTATACTGCACTGGTATTGTCTAAATATTTCAGGTGGACAGCTAACAACTTTAGTAGCAATTAAAATTAATCAAGTTTCTGTACATGGGGCAGCCCAAATACAACCTGTGCTTACCAGCTTTTTATTCAATGCCTGCCATGGCAGGAGAAAGTTTCAACCTTGCTTTAAATTACTTAATTAAGTTTGCCAAGAATCAGAATCCAGACTTGGAAAATTTACATAGAATTTGGCAATAACAGTGGGATATTTTCCCTCTACAGTACTTAGGAGAGAAGGATGCTCCTTCCCTTTTGCAGAAGTCAAAGAAAAAATTAGTTCCTAATAGGGCCTTCCATTTAGATGTGCCAGTGGTATTGACGTATAGGTCAGGCTCGCGCAGATCAGACAAAAATAAATTAGGTGTGTTTTGTGCTATATGTTCAGTCTTCTAGAATATACACTGTATGCAGCGTTAAGGTTTTGGCAGCAGAAGGTTGTTCTAAATGTTACTTTTTTTCCATTAAACAGTAAACCAAAAGAACTTAACCAAAGGTGTTTTAAACTTAAACATTTAAAAAAAGGTTTTTGTTGAAGCATCAGGTTGCTTTGCTACACATATGCACCAGGAGTATGTATTGCCGTTGCTTCCTTTGTCTCGCGGTTTAATTGAGTGTTGCCAGTAGATATTTCTGTCTTTGGGGCATTATGCAGAGAATGTACCAGCAATGTAAGGACTTGGTTATGCTGAAGCAAGAGCTGCCTGGAAAAAAAAAAAAAAAAAAAAAAAAAAAGATGAAACTTGTTTTAAAATATTTTATTTTATTAAAAAAAAAAAAAAAGAAAAAAGTGAGCACCTGCATAATGTGCTCTGGTAAGTACTATCAATTAAAGAGTTGTGAAATGGATATTAGAAGATTATTTATAATACTGTTATATAATGGCTTAGATGGACTGCACTGGAGAAATTAACATGACAGAGGGATGGAAATCATATTAAAATTTGGACTTACTTGAAAGTCAATGAAATTATATAAAAAAATACCATTCAGAATAAACACTAATGACATGCCTTTTTATTGATGTTTAATTCAGAAAAGAAGTTAATGCATGCCTTGAAAAGCAAAGAAGGAGGACTACTTTATGCTTAATAATTTGCTTAAACTGAATTTCATACAGAAAATTAATTTGCTTTTAAGAACTGGATGACTTTCTACAAGGGAGAAAGTTATAGTATTAGCTTCTTTTTCTGAATACTAGTGCCCTTCAGTATGTTTGAAATACTAAGAGCTGGTTGCATGAACACAGTTAGGAACTTATGGGGTGAACACAGTGTTTTCCCCCCTTGGCTTTTGGAAATGTGGTTGGTTTCTGACCGTCCTAAGGGTGAAGGCCATTTAGGCTGTGTGCATGGCCATGGTATTGGATAGGCTGGCAGAGATCTCACAACCCTCGTAAAGAACAAAAGGCAGGATCTCTTCTAGTTCCCAAAGTCCAGCGTTTGCCATAGTCCACTCTCCAAATCTATGCAACTTAGTAATTGAAAGGGTTTTAGAGCGCTAACTTAGCCAAATTCTGCGATTAGATTCAGTTGCTAAATCAGATCAAGTATTCTTTGATGATTTTATACATACATATATATATACACACGTAAGTATATTTTGCTCATACATCCATGTAAAGCTCTCCTGCAACATGGCTACCTGCCTCGCTGCAAAGAGCAAGGAATTGGATAATTATGATACATTCTCCAGTTTAATCTGGTAGCTGTAAAGTAAAGCTGAAAGACCTCAACTAAGGTATAGGAGAAGTGAAGACTAAATAAAATAAAAGAGGCAAATAAAATAATTCTCTGCTAGCTAAGGATGTCGAGTGTTTACTACTTCGGAAATGACGTTATTTTCTTTTGGTAAATAAAGGTATCTGTATTCTTCTTGAGAAGTGCTGGTTGTTTGCTTTGCAGATTTCTTCAAAACAGAGACACCCTGGCCTCTGTATAAAGCAGCCTGCGCACACAGCGCACTGAGCCTGGGCACATACACACTTGCTCCCGTGACTTGCAATGGTCATAAGGGATTCTTTTTAAAATTAGAAATATTAAAGCCAAGTCAGGCATTTTGGTTGATTAAAGCAAAGTATTTTACTTTTGGGGTGTTACTTAGCTCTTGTTTAATCTTTCCTTTTAATTTAGATCTATGCTTAAATGAGAGCAAGTTACCTCAGAAACTGTTGAATTTTTATTTCAATGTGTCAGCTATTTTAAACATTTGTTAAATATGTTTTCTTCCCTTATTTACCTGTGGGATTGTACCGTTCACTGCATTTTACTCAACTTCATTAGTAATTTTGGCTTAAACTTTATTTGTATATTGGGAAGTGGGGCATTTATTAATTTTTAAAGTTGTTGGTTTTGTATCTAAGCTGTTAAAACTGAATTTCTGATACGAAAAGCAAAATGTCTAGCAATACCAAAGTATATAATACTGAGCTTTTTTAAAATAGGAAATATTTTATAACAGACCTGAAAGGGTCCCATCATCAGAGGGGTTGCCAGATAATCTCTTGCAGTTGAGACTAATGAAACAGTTTATCTTGTGGTCTGTAGTTAATAAGCGCGGTTTGTTTTCTGAGCACTGAGTCATTCTACAGCTCTGAAGCATTTTCCATTCCAATAATTTTCTTACACAGCTTTATCCAAAACTGTCTTGTTGAAAGACACTTCCCATTGACTTCGGCGCTTTGGACTAGTCTCATAACGTGGTGCTAAGTGCTAGTTCCTTTTTTAAACAGTGTGCGGAGGGATAGTCTTTTTTAATCCATTGTCTTTAATTCTCAATTTGTCTTTAATTATCCAAATGAACCAAAATATACATGCTTTCCATTCATTACTCCTATTTGTGAAAACTGCTAAGTAATTTGACATGAAAGCGGTTATAGAAACTGGCTTACATATTTATTTGAATCATCTGCCTTCAAGGAGCTATCAAACAAGTTCGTAGCTGTGTTACAATGAGCCCCAAGTTCTAATTAGCAAAACTAACCTGACACACGCTTCCTCTTACGGGCTTTTAAGCTATTTTCTTTTGAATCTTTTGGAAGCAGTGGGGAGCGGGCCTGCAAGAATTAATAATGTTGTTGCAGTGTGTCATCCTGGAGTCATTGAAATGATGTGTGCGTTCCAACCCTAACCTTTGAGGTTATTATTAAGTCCTGCCACAGCAGGAGCAAAAGTCAAGAAGCAATTATATGCGTGATTAGTTTGTCAGTTTTCCTGAAGTTCTTTGGGCCACTGTTCGTCCAGCTTGGGTCACTGTGATGAGGATTTAACACCAAGTTTAGGGCTGATCAGGTGTGTTGCTGTTGGGCTGGGCTCCCCCAGTCATCAGTGCTGGGAGAACAAAGGTAACAGTTGTGGAAAGCAAAATGTACTCTAAGCCTCCCTTTAGAAAGCTGAAAGGAGGTAAATGCAGTAGTTCATGGAAGGTTACATTGAACACCTGTAACTCTCACTCAGGAGAAGATCTCAAAACACGAGTTTTGGAAAGCCATTTCTCTTCAGCCTGATGCAGGGGCTGCACAAACTTTAAGCAGGTTTAATTGAGCTACACTACTGGGTATTTCTGGCTTTTTACTTCTGCTGTCATCCTCAAAATAGCGCTTTGTGCTGTTCTGAAAATATAAACATGATCTACAATGGCCTTGATAGCAATGTTAAATTGGGCCACCCATCTCTGGTACTGTGTGAGCTTTGCATTGCAGACAGTGAGGGAAGTCAACTAAACCATAAAGCACAATAATGCTGACTTTCCCCCACCCCTGCACACACAGCATATAGAGACTATATGAAAGAAATACAGAGGCTTCCCTTTATGGCACTGTGAATTTTCTGCATGCACATTCTTTTGCCATTTCATGGATTTATTTCCTAGTGTTGGTAGAAAGCCCCATTAAAAACCATGTCACGAAATCAAATTTCTCTGGGCTCTCCCAGCCACAAGTTTTGCATAGATGACAATGAAATGAATTGTCTGCTTGGCTCAAAAACGAGCTTCTCACTCTCCTGTCTGGAAGAAAAGCAGGCCAAAACCATAAACAATTTTCCTGAATTTTGTAAGAAAAACTGGACCTTCCAACATCTAAAAAAAGATAAAATATTTTGGTTTAATCCTGAAGTTCAAAACGTGTCTTTAGACACCACTGCCATAATGTAGAATTAGAATATTTGAATGCAAACAAGCCACCAGCAGAGATGCACGTATCTTTGTGGAGACCCAAGTGGACAGGCTGAGCAGGCCATCGGGGTGTTTAATAAAGTATGGGGATCACGTGACAGTATAAGCTACCTCGTGGGTTGCTCAGAGTTTACAAGGGTTATTGACAATATTTATGGAACTGGAACTGTTCACTGCTGAAAAGGGAGAAGGTAGGTTAACAACGTGCAAGTAGATATGTCTTTATGATGACGATAAATTATTGCTTGTAGGTTACAATGAAGGTATTGTAATGTCCGTCCTAATGGTTAGTGTAATGTTACTTATAAAGAAAATCAATAGATGTGTTTTAAAAAAATCAAGGCGTGATTATTTTTTTTTTAAAGCCACTAAAACTGGCCAAACTTGCTGAGTTGAACCATACGTCAACAAACAAATGCTCTCAATTCCAACTATTGTTTTTTATTCTCTGAAAAATGGATGGCTTCATTACAGAATTTGTTGGGTCACCTTAAAAAAAATTCCCAGTTGATCCATAACGCTGCAACTGATGGATTTACAACAAAATCCATATCCGTTATTTTACGTACATTTTGTTGCTTAAAAAGAATATCTTAATATAACAGCTGATACTTTTTAAATCCACATTGAAACAACTGTTGGATTTTTATACTGTTGTAAAACTCTTTGTAGGGTATTCATAGAAAATGTTTTATTAATTGCCATATGTTTATTGATTTCTCTTTCATGTTGGTTCTTTTGTTCTTTCTTTGTAGTGGCAAAAGATCTTTCTGCATCATCATTTGCAAGTTATCTAAAATGTCAAAGGTGTTCTTTTGAAGTTTATTATAGATCACATGCTGTACAGGCCTTGACTTTGGCATATTTACAAAAAAAGTACATACTTTGAAAGCTCAGAAAGATTGGGACTGCATTAGTTAAAAAAGGAAGAATATTTTCTTACTTTTTTTTTTTTTAAATTTAAGAGGAATGTAAACAATTCTCTGTTAGAAAAACTGATGTGTCAGGTAATTGTTGTTTTCTTTTGCCTATCTCACTGTATCTCACGTTAGTATCCTAAAACAGATTGTGTGCAATCTAGGCTTAATCCTCCTGGCAAGCATGTTACGTTAACACTCCATCAGTAGACCAGAGAAACTAAGAGGGGGGAGAGAGGCAGCATTTACCATGGCAGAAGCATTCCCTTTTTCCATTTGAGAATCTAAAAAATTTGGCACCGTGATCTAACCGAATGAGAAGGGCACGTGAAGTCAGTTTGTACAGCAGCAGTGTCTTAATGAGATGGCGTTTCTGAGATGTGTAGGGTTTTGCTGCATTTCCTCTGTTCTGGCTGCTTACAAAGAGCTCCAAGTATTTGGATGTGGGAGTGGAACAAGTGGCCCAATAAAAAATAAAAAATAAAAAAGTTAATAGTGCTATTCACTGAGTTTTAAGCTAGCTATTGATGTCTAAGTCAGCAGATCTTTTCCTTTTGAAACCAGAAAGTAAGTGGGTTTTTTTTTAAGCATAACCAGGAAAAACCTGTGCTTTGATCTAAAGGTGGTTCAAATGAGATCCACACAGAGTTAATGCCCAAGCATGTCAAACTTCTTTTTTTCCTTAGGAGAGAACCAAGCTCTGCTACTTCAGTTGTCTGAAAATCTCCCTATGAAAGGCTTCTTGAGTAAACGGGCTGTGTTAAAACATGTATAGGTGCTGTCTGCCATCCCTAGCACGTGTGAAGAACAAGGTTCCAGAGTAGAGTGTGGGGGTTTTGTTTTGTTATTTTTTTTTCTTTTCTGATAATTAATATTTAGAAGCCTAATAAGCTGCAGGTGAAGGCTGGGCAGTGTGGGGTATATGCGAAGCTGTCAAAGCAGGGGCCCAAGGAGGAGGTTGGTTAATATGGGATGCTGACGTACCAGAACGTGGGTACAGCAGCAGCAGGGATGCCCTCATCGTTTACATTAATTGAGATCAAAGGAGTTGCTCCCAATTTGCACTAACTTGAGATCAGTTAAGCCATGCGTGCTTAAGAAGAGGAATATTTTATATGGTAAAGGAGGAAGTGATGGAGTCATGAGCACTTTTCTGGCTGGTCTAAAACCTCGTTGTTTTGTTTTGTCACTCCTCCTGTGGAAAAGCTCTGTTGAGACACTGTCCTAGGTTTCAGCAGCAAGGAATGCTATATTCTGAGTTACTGCCTTCTCAGGTGAAGGAATTACTGAAAAATAAGAAACTGCAGAGTCCATCTTGATGGTTTTCAATCCTTAAAAAAAACCCCTAGTGTTTTTAAGAGCGTGCCGAATCTACAGAGCCTGTTTCTGAGGAAGATTTCTATGGAGCTATTTACTTTGTATTACTTAACCTTTTAACCCTGATTTTCATTTGGGTTTCCTTTTCTTTCTGGAAATATTGATAATTGTGAAGCTAAATTCCCAGATTCCTGAGTGGCAGTATTTCAGTGATGGGTCAGCTTTCTATAAATAACGTTTGTAAGATGATTGCATTGAAAGACCATATGTATAATTCTGAAAAGAAATCACTGAAAATGGTGCTAAAAATCAAAGACAATTAATAGGATCATTAAGACTGATAGATTTTATGGCTACCTATAAAGATGAAATATAAAACAAAAAAATTACTAGCCTTTAGAATTTAAAAAGAGCTCTGGTATGTGAAGATGAAGCAAAATTGAAACATCTGCTACTTGCAGGTAAGGTTAAAATGATCAACATTTCGCCCTCCCACTGAAACAAAAAAATTACCTTTGCCAGTTGTCATTCTGGCACTCTAAATCTGCCACTTTATGTTCCCTCTTAAATCGTTTTCTTTCCAGGCACTTTGAGGGTGAAAGATAGACCCTTAACAGATAGGTAAAAAAGCAGATGATGCAACTGCACTTAGGGTGAATAAATGTGCTTTTGCATTGAGATGCTGTCTGCAGGCTTTGGAGGCAGAATTTCCTTCTGAAATAGGATAAAATGTTTCTGAAATCCCTGGGAGTAAAATTTACCCCTGGAGGCAGGACAAGGCCCATGCGTGATGTGCATCCCTTGTGACCCCATCTAGGGATGCTCGGATGCCTGGATTTGTGCTTGTTTCAAGAAGGGTTGAATATTGGCTATCGCCAGATAAAATGCAGCTCAAATGTGTCCAGATACAGTTCTAAGTCGAGCTGCTGGTACCTGAATCTCATGGGAAGCAAAGTAATTTCTAGCTTTTAAAAATAGAAGTCGAATACATGTTTGACCTATTTAAAAGAGATTCAATCAAAATAAAAACAATTGTCATGTTGTGTTAAATGCCACTAGAGTATGGGATGAGGGAATTAAGGAGCTGGGGAGTTTTGATTCTTCCCAACACTGATTTTTTCCGGTCATTTTACTAGGGTTTCAGGAGGCAAATGCATACTGGAAGCATGTGAGGTTTGGGGGACATTGCAGGGGAGCGTGGCTGGGGGGAGCACCGTCCTTCATGCCTACAAAAGCCAGTTGTGCACAGAGGGGACAACAATGGCGAAGGGTCCTGCGCTGTCCACCTTCAACAGGGCTGCTGGTTTGATCTGCCCTTCCGCCTTGTGTAACGCTCATCATCTCCAGGCACTTTATGCCTCCGCCACACAGAAAACCCCATCTGCTCCATTTAATGATTTCTGTTTGATGAATTTTTCTGTATTCATAAAGGGAGATGCTGTCACAAGGGACAGCCTCAAGCACACCCACCCTTACAATCTTTATCAAGCTCCCAGCCATAATCATTCAGGCTCTGCTCCCAATATAGCACAAGCCCTGCAGAATCGGGGGTTCGCTGGCAGCCGGCTTCTGATTCCTTCATAAACTGTAATTCTGATGCCGCAGGTTTAATTAAGTATGTGGCAGATAATCAGCCACTGAAAACAGGGGCCTCCACTAGGGAATTACCTGAGTGAAAACAGACCAAACATGAAGGGGCTCCCTTGAAACTCTAGCACTCGTGCTTCGACGGTGAAATGGAAAGAAAGTTATCAAATAAAATCTGTTTGCTTGTGGCTGTACTGTGACAGCTTTGTTAGTCCTAACAGATGACAAGGATTATTCAATCAATACAGATTTACCCTGAGAGTTTTGCTGTTTTCAGGCACCTCCAGGAAAATGATATCCATTAAATATGTACAAAGGCCAGTCCAGAGCCTATGGCCTCTAGCTTTAAGCTGCTGCTTTTTCTGAGTTATGTCAGGATCAATTTTTTCTAATAGATATCACTTATCCTACATGATAATCAGGCTATCATAGTCCATTGATTACATGACAGCCTGATTTAGGTCTGGTTTAGAAGATAAGAAACACAAGGAAATCTCTTGCCCGGATTGTCAGGGAATTAAAATCCTCTTTCGGAACTTTCTCCTGAAGTTATCTGGTATGCATAGAAGCCAAGGGAGCTGTTTTTCCCAGTTCCCCTCTCTCATGCATCACCCTCGCTCATGTGTAGCACCACGGGGTTGCAGGGAGCCATAGCTGAAGACTTAGTTCCACTATGTTTATGTCATCCGAATTACGGAAGGGGGATCTGAGGCGGGTCCTGTTGATTAGCACTGGTTGTCGTTCCAGCAAGAGCTGTTGTTTCATTTTGAAGGCTCCGCTAGACTTGATCACATCGTGTTGAGGAAGATCCACAGTTTGGGATCTGAGTCAGGTGAGCACTGGATGTGATCAAACAGAAACTTGCAGAACTACACAGACAGCTGCTGTTACAAGCTGAGTGTGAGATGATATCTTATTTTTATGTGACTCCAAATATCATACTTCTGTTTCTATTAGCAATGTTTTCTTAAGATACCTTGCTGTTAGTGCTGCTGTGCTTATTGTGGTGCTGAGGTTCAGGTTCCCTGTTTCTCATGGTATTCAAGAAGGCTCGAGGAAGGCATTTGTGTCTGAAATGTCTAGAAAGCCGTTCCAGTGCTCTTTGCTGAAGGAGAGCAAGATTGCTGGAGTCACACTGGTGGAACCCAAGGAAATGCCCACCTCAGCTGGTATGACAGTCTGTTGTAAGGGGTCCTTTAAACTGTCATCTGGGTATTTATACAAAAACTTTCACCTCCCATCAGGGTTGGAATTAATCTTGTATATCTTCTTCTGTATAACAATCTGCTCTCTTTAGGTCTGCGAATCCTACTGGAAGTCTTGCAAAGACTTGGCAGGATTTTTCTTATAGATACGACATAGATTTGTCTAAACATACGATAGTGTGTTTCCTTGTTTTGTTCTGCAAATTGCAGCTAGGCATCTGAAATTACACCAAGCAGCCTAACATTGCTTTTTCGAGTAATAGCTACGGTTGCCACGTGGCAAGGGTACAAGTCCCATATGAGAGGCAAAGTGTCTATACATAATTCCTTTAAAACCATGGTTTATTCTGTGAAATTTACTGACAGAGATATAAAGAAGTTTCAGCTCAGGAACATACATGGATTTGGAGGTTTTGTTGGTCAAATATACAATTCCATCATCTAGTAATATTTTGTTTCTAACTTGCCTAAAGAGGAATATTTAAAAGTGCACTTAAAATAAACAGTACTAGACACAAACTACAAATACAGTGGTTTATGTCCTGCATTTTCTGTTTCATTTAGAATGCGATATGCTACAGTTGTCCTTCCATGTATTGTAAAATCTTGATTTCTCTGTTAGGGCTTTGTATTGTTGAATTTTCAAAGCAACCACAAAAGCAGCACCATGTGCATTTCAGATATTTCTGGCTACCAAGTCTCAAGACACAGTAACTTAGCATAGCAATCTTCTACTTCCTGACCATGTCAAAAAAAGAAAAAAAAAAAAAAAAGAAAAAACAGAGAAAAAAAAATAGACCTGTCTATTTTGCTTATATTTCAGTATGCTTCTGGTAAGGTTTTTAACTCGTGGCTCATTCAGATTCCAAACTGACAGTACGGTAATTTTCAGACCAAAATAAAAAGTTTTATATCCAGATGTGTAGTTGGAACAGCTACCAGATCCATTTGTCATTATTGCTTTTTGCATAAAGTCTGGTCTTACAATTCCTTCAACTTTCAATCTGCGCATCGAACCCAGAGTGTAATAATTCTCCATCTTTACTGACAATTTTATTATGACTGTAGATCAAATATATATGGGAGTTTGGGGTTTTTTAAGTAGTTTGTTTTCACCACAAAACAATTTGTAAACATAGCAGAGCTCTGATTTTTTTTAAAAAAAAGGGTGAGAAATTGATTTTACTATGTTAAAGGGCATACTGGTGTTCACTGGGCAATCTCCAGTTTTGCTTTTAAGGCCCAGTTAACTTTATTTTCTGTAGCTTTTACCATCTTTTGTTATGTGTTTAATTTGAAATTTTTAAAAAAAATCAAGGTGTTGTATGGGAGTAGATAAAACTGTACTACATTAAACTCTATTAATATATAAGTAGAAATACTAAAGAAAATGATGCTACTGTATGTTCTAACTATCAAACAAATCAAATCTATGTCTCATGTGAGAAAATACAATGAAGTCCAAATATTATGGGGAAAAAAGGCATTTTTGTTTCACTAAGGTGTACATGTTAAATAATCAAAGGATTCAACATGACAATATGGTTATAGATAGTTATCTTAAGTGCCTTCTGTGGTGAGGAACCGAAATTAAGAACTTGAACAAAACATGATACATGAAAGTGCAGGTTCTACAAACACTGGGTTGCTTATTAAAACTACTTTGATCCCTCGTTTCTTTGATATCCTAGGTCTTATAAAGAATTCACTTTCAGGGGTAAATATAGGTAGTTCAGAGAGACTTTATGACATACTGTACATACTGCTCTTCCAGAGACACCTTTTAATTACTTAAGAAAAAGAAAATCCAGCAAGAGAAAAATGCTGATAGAATCACTATCAACTGATGTTCATTTCTAACTGCTGATTATTTTGGTGTAACCTATTTGAATAACGCTCTTCTCAGAAGCAGGTCAGGCTTGGGAACCTGAACAGATCTGCTAATGTTCCAGATTAGTGGGATGAGACATGGGTTCACGAGGCAGATGGGGTATGTGCTTGTCCCTAAAGGGATCATGTATTTGCTTGCCAGGCACCTGCTGGAAAAGCTGGATTTTTGTTGGATTTTTGTTGCTGTTCACTACCTTGGTTCCCTGAGCAGGACTGCAGGGAATTCTCAGAGAAGAATCAATATTAATAACGTTTATTCTCTTTTTCAAATCACTTTGAGACCCTCCTTTCTAGTCACCGAGGCCTGCATGAGACTGGAAGTAGTGCCGACGAAAATAGTTAATGCTGTCTTCAAATATGCCACTCCAGATTTTACCTTTATTCTTTAAAAATACCGTCAGCAAATCCAGGGCAATATTTAGATCCTGCACAGATTCTTGTGTTTCAGAAATGTGGGTTCAGATTGTGACTTTACTGTTGAGGCTTTTCTGTATGATGGGATCATCATGATCTGCACGATGATCAATCCGGTGCTGTCATGTGAGGCTGGGTGATGGGAAAGATCCAGTTCAGGTAGTAGGCTGCAGGCTCTTTGTAGCAGCTAACTGCATTGTAGGCCAAAGACGACTTTTATAAACTTCAGTGGGACTGTCTTCTAGGAGCCCAGAAGGCTCAACATACATTTTTAGCCCCAGGAATGTAAAAAGATTGCTTCAAAAAAACATTATTTCCTTAATTTTTGGATGCTGTGTGGAGAAACAGGTATGGCCTATCTGTCCGGTGATTATCGGGTAACATAAAAATCAGTTTGAAATAAACCAGTGAAATATAATCTTGATATGAACCAGGTATTTAGGGAAAAGGGTTCTTGCGTCGTTTTGGTCAAAGATGCTCTAAATGCAAATAAAATGTATGTGAATGTGACCTGAAGCTGGGTGCTGAAAATGCATTGATATAAAGTGCACTCATATTTTGACCTGCTTGTTTTCTATTTCTTAATTTCATTTGAAATTAGAGTTCTTAATTTCAGTTCCTCACCACAGAAGGCACTTAAGATAACTATCTATAACTATACTGTCATGTTGAATCCTTTGATTATTTAACATGTACACCTTAGTGAAACAAAAATGCCTTTTTTCCCCATAATATTTGGACTTCATTGTATTTTCTCACATGAGACATGATTTGTTTGATAGTTAGAACATACAGTAGCATCATTTTCTTTAGTATTTCTACTTATATATTAATAGAGTTTAATGTGACATGCAGCTGGATGCTCACTTGTTTTTTGAGTCAGAAGAAGAGTACCAACGAAATCAAAATTAGAAATCTCTAGAATGTATGCAAGTGAAAATCCTTGAGCAGTTTTATTAGGTTGGTTCTGTTTCTTTTATGACTTCTCTTTTGTTTCAACAAGCAACTTAAAACTAAAAAACTTACAGCAGCTTCAGATTCCAGGCAAAAGCAGTTTTTTAATGATAAAAATGGACTCTTGCTGTCATGCAGACTGTTACTGCCAGAAAAGTGCCACATTACCAGAGCTGGTTCATTATGAAAATGGGACTGTTGCACATCTGAATGCTTTTTTCCCCCACTCTCAATATAGGGACCTTATTAAACTAGTATTTTTCTACCAGAATTTACAACTATGAGAAATTAATAATTTTTAAGTTAAAAAAGTTTAATGAACCTATATTAAACACAGTCTGGAGGCATTTTCATGTTTCAAAACCCAAGTAGGTCCCTTAGTACAAGTTCACCTGTAATTTGTTTACAAGGCAGAGCTCTGGTTCCTTTGCTGTAAATGCCATTTTACATCTTTAAGCTGAACAGAAGTCTCTGGCAGCAGCAGAACACCTATGACACCCAATTAAGCAGCTCTAATTCATTCCATCCGTGTGGACACACAGAGGTGTTTGGTGAGAGAGCAAATCTCCACGCCAACGCTTGGCAAGCCAGGTGTCTGTCAAATATCAGCTCTCACAGACTGCAGCATCTTTGGGAAATGCCCACACATGCCAGCGCATCTCTGTAGAGGACATGATTATCCTCAGCCTTAATCCGTACTTTTAAAATAATGTAGAAATGTCCCCTCCTACCTGGGTCTCTTCATGTACCTATTCATTAGATCATGCTGCCTTTCATCAATTTATTACTTGTCCAATAAATTGCTGCGCTTTAAATGATCTATTCATCTAAAGGATAACTATGACTTAGCTTAGTAATATTGTTTAAACTATGGCAAGATATTTGTCAGTGTTTGTGATTCTGCAAATAACTTTTGTGATAACCCCATATTATCTAACACAATTTCTGTAATAATTTAAGTTTATAATTTCCATATTCAAGGTCTTTAAAAATAGTTAATGAAACTCCTTTTGGAGATGATTTATATAGTTATCTTTAGATCTATGTAATTTTTTGTTATAGTTCTTGGAATAATACTAATAAACAGGTGTCTGTTTTCCTACCTTAAATCCTCCAATGTTTTGGTGGATAGCAGATGACGGATAGCTAGAAAAAAAAAAAGAGGTTTGAATGTAGGAAAAGATTTATTTATTTTTTTTAAATTATGAACTCTACTCTCTGTCTTCAATATCTCATTGTGATCAAGAATTTAAGATCTCCCTTGGAAAGACTTTTATATTAATAAACCATTTGAGACACGTTTAACCACCTCACATATAATAGAATTTCTTCAGACACAAAGACATAAAAGTAATGTAATTTTTCTTGAGTTGTTATATCATCGTTTGAGTATGCAAGCTCCACATTAATTGATACTTGAAAGCACACGTAATTTGTCACTTCCACATAGAGGGGAACCGAAAACAGCTCGCCTGTAAATGCAGTCCTGTTTGGCGTAGGTCTTTGGAGTGTGCTTCACTCTTTTTCCCTCTTGTATTTAAGTGACTTAGATCAAACATTCAAGCACCGTCTGTAACTAATATTGTTTCCTGGCCTAAACAGATAATTGCCCTTCTGGATGTATAAAAGATGTCTCACGGAGCAAAGTGAAATATCATTAATAAAGGAGAATGATTTACTCACGAATTCTTCAAGAAGTAAGATTAATAAGCCATCCCCTGGTGTTAGATATAATCTTCAGATCTCTCTTCACTGCATGACTTATTTTTGCAACAACTGCACTATTCAATCATTAATCATTACACTCAGTAAGCAGTTTATCTGTGCTAATGTGCATGCTATACACAAACAACAACTCTCTTTTACATTTGATGAAGGAGAGGGGAAAAGGTAGGCTTTACAGTGTGGTGTGAATTAAATAAAATGAGGCTGCCATATGATACACACGTTTTAGTTCCAGATATAGCAACTGCAGCTAGAAGCTATCTCTTTCCTAATGAAAGCAAGATTACATTTCAATGTGGAGTAATGGTTGTGAGGGAGAGAGTGTGTGTGTGGGCCTTAAAAATACATCTGCTGTCTTCCCTATCCTTGTGAGAGTTAGGGAAGAGGAGACACGCTTTGGCTCTCACCTGTGCGCTGATAAGGTCGCCTGCGTTACCCAAAGCAGTTTAGCTATGCTAGCACAGAACTCCACGTTGGCTAATTTAGTTCAAATCTAATGCTATTTTTACACGGTGCAAGCCTGAGCATAGACCACTCCAGAGGTGAACTGGGAAGGGGATGAGAGAACTGCTCTGCTTAGCTGTTGGTGGCTGATTGCGGAGCCTGCGCGAACCCCCTGGGTGCTGGCGGTCTGTGGGAGGTGGGGTGCATAGCAGGTCCCCCCTCGGTTTTATTACTAAAAATGGTATGGCAGTAAACGGAGCATGTTACATACCAGAGGGTTTTGTCATAACTAATAGCAGTGACAGAATAGCACATACCACCCAGCCCAGTTTGGAGTTTGTCTTCCAGCAAATTTCTCTCACTTTCACTTAATCTTTAGAAAACTGACTTGCCAGACAACTAATGTACTCAAGTAGTAAAACTGTCATCAAAGAGGAGACTCATGAGTTCAGGATATAATACTTCTGAGAGACCTGGACCCATAATTACAATAAAATAATAAAGATTATTAGCTTCATACAATCTGACATAAATGTAAAATTCATCTCTTATTTTAAACCCCAGTTGGTTTTCCTATGCAGATATCCACCATTACCCCCAGATACACAAATCAGGTCTATTTAATTTGTTTCTTCTAAGGACTAGCAACAAAGTTTTCTACTATTTTGTTATTTTTCTTATTGTGGATGCTGACAGCCGTCTGACCGTTCAGTCACAGCTGTATGCTTGTGTAGGTTAATAAAGTGCTCGTGGTTAGGAGTTCATTGCTTATTCCCCCAGCGTTCTCCAACAAAAACGCAACTGAGGGAGAATGGAGCAGGGAAGCCCAAATCCAGTCTCTAGGTTAAGTCGGCTATTCTGCAGGTAATCCTGCGTCTGCTCTGAGTAGAGAGGAGCGTGGTGTGCGATGAGCTGAATCCTACGCTGGCAAGGCCAGCAGAAGGACGACAAACAGTGGTGGAAATGTCAAGTTTTGTTTGGCTCTCCTCTGCCCCGCATAAACTTCTCGGTGAGCAAAAGCGCTCAAGACTTCTGTAATGGAGAAAGATGGTCTGGTGGTGACCTTAAGAGGTGGAGGGAAAGTGAAAACACATGGTTTTAAGTGATTGTTAGCATTTTAGAGAGATAGCATGAAAAAGGGAGGGGGGAAATGAAACATAGGAAATAGCTGTTGCATTTCCACATTACATTATTTTGAGGTAATTGAAAATGTTCTGTTGATCTTGATTTTATCCAGTGGAGAATTTGGTTTTCAAAAACATTTTTATTCAAGCCAGTATCTATATATAGGGAAACTTTCCTAATGACTGCATATTGTTTAGTAACTGGAAGGGAAATTTCGTAGCATTTCTTGCCTTAAATGCCAGGCTCACCTTTTGTGAAGAACCTCCAAGTGCTTTATAAATATTAATTCATATGGTAGTAGAGTAACGTTCTCATTGTGCAATTAAAGCAAGGCACGGTGTGTAAGTAAATCTGAACTGCCTCTGGGGAAAACCTCCCGTTATATGCTAAGGTCCCACAGATGAGGGATTTTAAGCTGGTTTTTATCCATTGGCTTTTTGGTGAGGGCATGCCCAGTCCTCCCATGGTTTGGAGGCTCCTCGGTCACCTGCGAGTCCTTCAGAGCCAGCTTTTCTGCACACTGCTGGTGCTTTGTGGTGTGGCAGAAGGGTTCTGTAGCCAAAAAACCCTGTTGTTCTCTGCCGGGCAGTTTTGGTCCCGCTGTCGCTAGAGGCACAGAGCAGGAATCCAAGCTTAGGCATCTAGCATAGCTTGCTGGGTGGCTGCAGTTTTGAGCTGGATAATACCTACCTATTTCAGCCATTTTCATTTCTTCTGCTGTCTAATTAAGACTATCCTTCCTCTCTTTCCTTGAGTTCTTAATGTGAGAGGATTTCTGATGTTTTTTCTGACTGGCTAAATGCCTGCGGGGATTTTAACTGAGTATGCTTAATTGTTCTGGAAAGAACTGACTCCTTCCTGGTGAGGTGCCTGACCCCAATAGCAAGGTAGTTAGCAAAGTGAAAACTGGTCACAGCATCTCCATAGGATTTTCTGTATGTTTTCAGTAGGAGCGATGGTACTGGCTTCTTCTCCTTTCTGGTGGACGTGATTGTCATATAATGTGTTTGTCCAGCTTCTACACCCTCCCCAAAAGTCGAATAATTAAACGTGCACTGCAGCAATTGAATAACATCCCGGTTACAGAGAAACATGCCCTAGTTTGATCAAGGGCTGCATTCAGACCCATAAGGTTTATGGTGGGTTCCCACAGTAATACCAAATCCCTGTTTGTGAACGAGAGAATCCTAGTTTGGTTCATATTTACAAACCACACTGTCATTACCACTGATGCAGTATCAGCTATGATAATTATCACTGTGCCTTCAGCTTCAACAGAGCAGACATTTGTCTGATCCATGTGGAGGGTTGCCAAGTTGGCTTGTGGTATACTTGCTGAAATTAGATGGCTTTTTTCAGCTTGGATTGCACCAACACCCACTCATGTTAACTGTGAAGGAATTAGTGTGGTTAAAATGACATTTCTGATGTTGTCTTATGAAATTTGAGTTCTGAATTATGAATTACAGTAATATGACTTCTGTTCCATTTAGTGACTTGGTGGAATGTAACGTTAAGATATTTTGACCTTTTTTGGCAATTGCAACTTGGAGAAGGTGGTAGCTGTAGATAAAATTAGAGGATACTCTCATGTTAACAAACTGAAAGTTGCAAAGTTTGGTTTTACAAAGTAAACTTTCACCCTTCCAAGCTGCCTGGTGGTCTACTCTGGTGTGTGTGTGTTTTCCAGTATGCTACCTAAAAATCCTTGCCCTTAACTTGCCTCAAGAAAGCCCTCTTCACAAAGAATTTTTGCTGTGGATTAGTTTTAATTCAGTTGGAGAAAACAGAATCTAACTTGTATTCAGAAGAGCACTTTTCTGTAATAAGTTTAGTTCATGCACTTGTGTGTCAATAGTAAGGTTTTTGACAGTCTTTAGCACTGTCCTTTTTTTTCCCCCAGATGCAGATTCATGGGTGTTTTTACCAGTGGTTTTAGTGGGATGAGGATTAAGCCAATGCTTCTGAAAATCCCAGCTGGGACATTTTTCCATGTAATAGCCTGGGACTGAGCCACATGGAGAAATCAAAGAGTCTGTTTTCTCTGTATAATTGAAAATACCTCTCAAGAGCCAGTGATACAGATGGGAGGGGGGAAAAAAATCCTGGTTGTGTGCAATCTAGTGAAATAGGTTTGTTGGTCAATAATTCTGGAAAGATAGCTTTATTTTTCTATGTCAAGTCAGAATACAGATGTTAGGTGCTGCCTCTCCCAAGCCAGTCACTGGAGTAGGGCTTACAGCTCCCTGCCACAGCACTGAATCCTGCGTAGGGTAAATATACGCGCTGACTTGACCTCATGAGTTCCTTTTATGGTTCATTTTCATCACTGTCCTTTATGCTGGTCTCTGTGGGATCGTGGAGCAGATCCAGCCCAAGCAGCAGAGGAAGGGCAGGATCTCCCTTGTGGGGCTGTTACGGCTGCATCCGAGCAAAGCCCCTTAATGATTCAGATAGATCCGCCTGGGCTTACAGTGGGAGGAAAATTCACGCCGCAAATAAAGAGCGATGACTGGTGTAGCTCACAGGAATACGCTGAGCAACTTAATTATGTTGAGCACAAGTTCAAGCAGTATCTGTAGGTAACATATGTGACTTCAGAGCCAGAGGTTCAGAAAAGTGGGTTCTATATTTTGGTAGACTGTAAACTTGCAGATGATAGCAGGCATTAATCTAGTTAACCCGAAAAGCGAATACATCAGTTATCCCATGGAAAATAGAGTTGTGTCCTGTAGTTGACATCAATCACTGGAACAGATCAATGTTTTTCAATAAGAAAATGAACAAAGATATCATTTCTTGCCAAAAGGATGTTTCTGCTGGAAACGGTGGTTACTGGCAACTTTTTTGTTTTTGTTGAAAACTCCAAGACTGAAAATTCTTGATTTCCAGCCTGTCAGTTTAAACACGAAAACTTTTATAGCACAACTTTTGTGAAAGCATTGTTCTCATTAATATCTTTTGTGAAAACAAACAAGCATTTCCTGCTTGACTGGGTGCGTTGTAAATTAAGAATTTTTACCTGTATTTCATTTCTGGGTAGTTTGTGCCTTGCTGTTACTGAGCGCGCTGTGATACGGGTGGCTGTTCTAGGACATGCTGTGCTGGTGCTACTGTCTCCAGTTGCCAACACGAATGTTTTGAAAGTGCAGGAGGACAAATTCAGATTCCGTTGTGTGAAACTTCAGTGAGTTAACGTCACTGTTGTTGCTCTGGATTCATGAAGTGTAACGGGCCATGAATCAGTAATTTTCATTCACAAAAGAACTTGTTGTATATATTCAAGTCCTCCTAACAGTGCTGTAAGAAGCAATGCCTATTAAGCTTTCTAAACTAGTTAAACTAGGTCAGAGTGAGGGAAAACTGTACCAACATTATGATTAAAAGGCACCAGTATAACGATCCTAGATAGCATTGTCGTCTTTGTTCCCATGAGTCACTGCCTAACAATATGGTTATTTTAGCCCTGTGACTTCTTAAAAAAAAAGCTTTGTCCACATCCTTACAATAAAAATTATCAGCCCTCTCTTCCCCCTTTCTTACTAGATTTTATGCCATTGCTGGTTTGCTAGAAAATAATTGTGCATGTTTTAATTTCATTCTGTCTCTTTTGCCCCTTATTTGAATTACTAATGTCCCTTCCATTTCCTTCTAAGGGTCTGTGTGTTGACTGGTAAGGACTGCATCCTTACCAAATGCAAAATAGTAGCTCCCCTGAAATGTTGCCAGGAAAATGTTTGCCAGGATTTTATTTTTTTTTTTCTCCATTGGGTTGATTTCCCCCCACCCCTTTTCTAGTGGGGGAAGGGAGTAAATGAAGCACCCAGGATTTTATGATTGACCCTAATCAGTTTTCATAACAATGAAACAGTCCCTATTGCATGAATATTAAATTTTTATGAAGCTTTTTTTTTTTTTTTAGGCTGTAGTTTTAAGACAGCTTGGTTACCAGAACTCCTCCACTCTGTGTCATCTCACTGTGAGAACTGAATATTACAATTTGTGTATTTTCTGCTCAGATGTCATTTAATATTAATATGCAAAATACTCATTCCCTTTAAAAATAATGTTTTTATTGTATGATTTATTTGATGTGGAGCTCGGAGTTTTGTCTTTTCGCACAGAAAATAAAGCACTTTTCAGAGGGAGATGATCTGTTTCTTCCCGTACGTGTGGCACAAAATGTCAGCATTCTCCCTGTCATTCTCAGACTCAGTGAACGGTGAAGCAAACATCAGGCGCTGCTTGCGCTAAAAGCAGTGGGGAACTATTGAGTTTTTGTTTTCAGAAATGTGCACCATGAACCTGAAACATTCAAGGATTTGCAGCCACTGCAAAAAAATTCTTATTTGTCCTCCTGCGACTCCTGAATTCTTAAACTTTGGTCTGTAATTTTTGCCCCTCAGATCTGGGTCTTGCTGCTGGAGTCCTTGCGCCTACAAAAAACACAGGTTCAGGCTGCTGGTATTATTCCTGCATTCAGCTCTTCAGTTTTCACATAGTAGCTCTAAACAGAACTTGCTTTTTATATGCTTCAAATCTATGGATCTAATCCTATAAACACTTACATACTACATTGCTTATTATAACCATCTACGTAACTCCATGATGGGTTTGATGAAACTGCTTACATAAGCAAACATTGGAAGATATATATATTTTTTTTCTATAAAAAAAGGTTAACATTACATCTTATCCTGGACTACTAAAATTAGTGCAAAAATCTCATCCCCTTCACCAAGAAACAAATTGTTGTCCAAAAAGACATATGCAATTTAAGCTTCTCTAGGAATGGATTTAATTTAGAACACTGCTTTTCCTGCAGGGGCTAACCGAAACACACTGAAATGTGCTGAGGGCCTGGAAGGAATGAATAACTCTGGACTAATCCTGAGTATTTGGAAAAAAGCAGGTTTATGGAGGAATTTGAGTGACGAGATTGTAACAAAACACAAAGGCACTGTCAGTTCTAAGAATTTGAATCTAGTGAAATGACCTGAATTGCAGCACTGCGGAGCACGGGGGCTTGGTGAGAGGTGGACAGCTGACTGTTTCCTTGGCCAGCAGCTCCCCAAAGCTGGGGATTGTTTGGACAGTTCTCCATGTCTTTGAAATCCAGAACTTGTTATCTGTTAATAATAGTATTAACCATATATCATATTTGTGTACGTTTTGGGTGGTTTCGATGTTCTTCTTGAAGTTTGGAAACCAGAACTGGACAGCTTTTCCTAATAATTCCTATCAGTGTTACGCATAGGTGCATCATTTCCAACATGCTTTTTTTCATCCTTGATTCCTGTTGTTGGATTTGAACCAACTCCCGTTGACTGTGCAAGGAAAACTTGCAGTATTTGACTTTGTAACTATTAATATTCTTATTTATAAACTCCACTTTTAAGTTTTACAGGTTAGCTACCTGAAATTGCTGCCATTTTCCCTAATGTTGATGAATCAGGTTCTCCTTTTTAAAAAAAAATAATGAAAAAAGGTAAAGGCCTCAAGACAGAATTTGAAGGTTTTAAATATTCTTGTAGACTGTTATGAACATGAGATTTACATCCAGAGTCTTCACTGACATCTACGAGTACTATGTGTGTTTGTTTCAAGCCAAAGCAGGGTTTGTTGTAGTACAGCAGCCAACGGCTTTTTTCCCTTACTTGGATATGTTTTACAGTTGTTTCTTTTTAATATATCATTATGCCAAGAAATCTGAAACATTTAGTTCTTAACACAGAATACAAACCCTAAATGTGTTTGGGGTGGAGGGAGAGGGATTTTTTTTAAAGAAAAAAAACCATACAAGAATTATGGCCAGCACTATTGTTATCCAAGGGAACATTGGATTTAACAATGAAAATTACATATCTGGGGAAGGATTCTTGACTATTCCCTACAAGAAGAATTTGGAATATTGTTGTGCACCTCTCCGTGGGCTAGGGGAATAAACAAAGTGAATTAAAGTTAAAGTAATGTCGGTTTTGTTGTTTGATTTGCCAGTAGCTGCCTCCAAATGAGTTCACGGCTTAATCGGTAGTGTGAGTGGACAGCTATCCGGATAATTGTCTAAGGTCCAGTATGTCACATCAAGTTTTTGTCAAAGTCTCAGCCAGCTAAAATAGTTTTGGTTTGTTGTTTTTTTTTTACTGTGATGTACCCTATTTGTGGGGCTTTATGAGAAGGCTGTGAACCAGTAAAGTTACATTCTGAAGGAGAAGACAGAAGCAAGTTAATGAAGAGGAAATTGGCAAGCAAAGAGGGCAGTGTGATAGAGCTGTCATAGGAAGCTCCTGTGTCTCAGGGAGTAGAAACTTTGGCTTATGAGGTAAGGAGAGATAAATGGAAAAAAATAGAGAGGAACCAAGCTGGAAGGGAAGAAAGAGGAAAAGAGAAGGAAAGCAGGCCTGGTGTGAAGTCCAGATGAAGAGTCCTTGCACACTTGACACTGTTGTCTGTAAGTTGTGGTTGACTGAACCCAGCCTAGAAGCAGTTCATTTAAAGCAGCAAGGTGTTGTGGCTGGGTAGGTCCTCCTGAAGGACCAGACTTTTTCTAGCACAGAGTTACTGGAAGACAAGCAAGGTTTTAGCTCTTCTTCCTCTCCCATCTCTGGTTCAGACCGCTCATTGTGGCACATGTTCCCACTGCGTGTGGTCAGGTTGCATAGCTGTGTAACCATCCTACATTTAGAACAACTTTGTGTCCAGTCCTGTTCACTCATAATAACTGTGAGCCTCTTTCTAGGCTCAAAATACTATCTCCACCCGTTATTGTACCAGCTCCTTTGGCACTAACCCCTGGAACAGCTCTCCTCCGTCCCATGTCGGGAAATGTAGGGACGGGAGTAGATTGGTAGGAGCAGCACAAGGTGAAGGAAGCCCTCCAGTTGCCTGAAGGTCCTTGCTAAAGCTGACAGGCCTTTTCAAATCATAATGTGAAAAAGTCATCTGTTAATTGCTTTTGATTACAAATGCAAGGAGGTGAAAGGGCACATGTTTCTCTGTATTTGTGGTGGGGGAGCAGAGCTATAGGAAGACTAACAGCCAGGCTCTCAGAGGAAATTTGTGGCAAGTCCAAGAATTGAACACAAGTTCTAAGTCCCCAGCTGCTGCTTTAACCACAAGAATCCTGTCATGCTACAGATAGACTCTAAATATACAGTGATAGGATATTTATTTTAAATTCCAAAGTATCCCTCATTTAGAGACCTCATTGTTGTTTGCAAATATTTAGGGATCCTAAATACTTCTTAGGAATTTCTGGCATAAGGAAGACTCAGTCAGTTCTGTAAATTCAGTGCCCTAATCACGTATTCTTAGGTTTCTTTGCACATCAGAAGACTTACAAATACATGACTGTGTGAAGCCTTTTAGATTTGTGTGTCTGATCCTGGTAGCTGACTACACTAGTTAGGCGTGCATGACTGCACTCCAAAAGTGCATACAAAATCATCTCCATTCCTTTCTCCAACCCTACAAGGAAAGCTACTAATTTTGTAACGTACATCAGTTTCCTCCAAGTGACATCAGTGAGATAAGGATCTGTAAAAGCAAATGGTTCCTCCTGTGCTGCACAGTGTCATAAGTTAAAAGTCACTAAAAATCACATTTGCTTGCATTTATTGAGCCTTACTATCAAACTATAGTGCGAGACCAAAAAACTCGGGCTTTTGGATCTGAGTTTGCCCGCATAAATGGAGTAAATCTGTTCTTCCTAAGTGCCGGTTCCCGTGGTGGAAGGGTTCTTCCAAACCATGCTCTGTTGGGTAAAGAGTTGGGTAAAGGGCAGTTAATTATTTTATTCCCAAAGGGTACAGCCATGCTCTGTCTGTGTTCTTGTTGAAGCTCTGAGTTGTTACCCTCTACTTTGTGCTGATAAGGCTGCACCTGGAACAGTGATTCCAGTTATGACCTGGTTCTGTGCCCTCATCCCGTCCCTGTTCAGCAGTGATGTGCAGGAGCTGTGGAGGACTAGTGTGAATGGTGGTTCAGGGTACCAACCTGCAAGAAGCAGCCGAGGGAGCTCTTTTCGAGGTAAGAGGCTAAAAGGTACCTAATAGCAGCTTGCAGCTACTTTAAAGGGTAGTTACAGAGATGACACAGTGTCTTCTCAGTACCGGCAGAAAACATGGCAAGGGGCAGTGGCTGAAAACAGCACAAATTGTGAGGTTCTGGTTGGATATTCGAAAAAATATTTCTTGAGGAGGGTAGCACAGCAGGGCGACAAAGCCATGGCCTGATCTGGCGTTGGCAATGGTCATGCTTTGAATGGGAGGTTGGACTTGAGAACTCCAGAGGTCTCTGCCACCCACCATTTCTTTGATTTTGCTACAGAGCATGAATATTCTGTCCATTGACTGCTGTTCCTAATTTATATTTTGATGTTTTAGTGTAATTTTGCTCAAGGCCAGATTCTACTGCTTCTATGTTAGGAAGCAATTCTAATCCCCTAAATTGATAGGATTATTTTTGGCACAAAGTTCTGGATTGCGAAATCTGAAGATATCTGTATTGCAGATCCTGAAGGGGGTTGATTTCTTTCTTTTTTTCCTTTCTTTTTTCTTTTTGTAAAATACCATGCTTAATGAATAAGCAGATAAGAAAATTATTAAGGGTGAAGGAGCTTGACAAAACTTGATTACATCTAATCTTTAAAATTCACACGCTACTTTCTTTTCTTTGAACACATAGTATGTTTCTCTAAGAAAGTGATAGTTGTGTGTTATGCGATTTAGCTTCTCTTAACCACTTCTTGTGACCTTTTACTTCAGTAACCTGATTGAAATCTCACTTTGTTAACTTTAATTGACATTGAAGGAAAAATTATTTTTCCAGAAGTCAGGCAGATCGATATGAATTTGCACTCTGCTAACTTTACTTCCTGGAGTTGCCTTGAAGACTGTAAGAAAGCTCAGCACGTGATGGAAAGCATTGAGTCTCTTGTTACTCTACATTTGCTGTGTTATGTGGGTTACCAAAAACACTTCAAAATAAACTGAGAAATGATAGTACAGCCATTAGAGATGAAAGCAGCCCTTTAAAGTACTTCGGTTTGCACTGAAAAGATGTATGCACTCCTCCTTTTGTGCTTGTGACAGAATTAAAAGGGATAATCAGGTTTGTACTGTGATTATTACTCCAAACATTTTAGGCTGTCCAAGAAAATCATTGCTCTAATTAAACCAGAAAGTAAATTATGGCTTTCAAGCACCTAGGTCCCTCAGTATAAAAGGTGACAATAAGGGCACCTTCACAAGCAGAAGTATATAAGTTAATAGAAAATCTACAGGGTTTGGTTCGGAGTTGTTTAATTAGACAGTAGACGACAGGGCCAGGAAGAGCACCGTGTCTTTAAAAGTAGCAAGGTGGCTTTTTTCTTTTTCGAATGGGTAACATTTGGCTAAATAGTGTGGCCTTGACGCTAGGTTTCATTAGGTGTAAATGACATTGCAGAGCCTCAGGCTTTAAAGTGGCTCGAGGAGGTACAGGAAGGGTATTTTTCTTTCACCTGTCACCACTTATTTTCCTGAGCTACTGGCCAGTAGCCTGGCATTTGCAGCTAATGGGAATTAAATAATACAGCTGTAATACAAATGTTTCTTGTTGCTTGATCTTATGTGGCAGTCATTAAAGTTTAAATAAAAATCTGGAAAGAGAGCCATATTTAAAATGGTTAAGGACCTTCAGCTAACTTTGGATTTTTATGGCCTTCTCATTATACCTATTATACACTAACACAACCACTAATGAAAGGCTTGGAAACTTTGCGTGGGATGAGGCTCATTTCAGGCAGGAGGAGGAAGTGACCGTCTGCTCGGAAATAGCCGCCTGTGCCAGCCCGGCACTGGCCCCGCCTGCGCGTCTGCTTACCTTTCTAAATTAATTCACAGCTAGATTCCCCTCAGCTTTGTACTGGGCTGCTAAGAGGCCACCGGTGAGAATCCCATCCAGCCTGCCCTCTGGGAGCCGTCACAGCCTTTGCTCTGGTGTCCCAGCCCTGCGGGGCACCGCACCTCCGCCAGGGCAGGGTTGGCCCCATGGAAGGGCAGTTCCAAAGTCGAAGGCCTGTAGAGGCATTAGTTAAATGCTTCCTGGCAAGAGGGTCTGGTGTTACGGTAATGCGCCCTCAATTACACCATTGATATTATTTCTCTGTGTGTTTTTAGTATCTCTTCCCTGCAAAGAGCATTTGCTCAGTGTAATACCTTTTGGCTCTCATACTTCAATATATTTGCTCACTTTATGAAGATTGCACATCCCAGAGATAACAACTGTTGCTATTCCTGGTGAGAAATTTTCTATTCCTCCAAAAAGAAAGCAATTTCAGTTCTAGCGAGGTATTGCACAACTTGTTTCTTACTGCAGCAGTAGTAAAATAAACCTGCTCAGAAGCGAGGGGGGGTGGGTTTAGCATCTCTTCCTGGGCACCTTTTTGCCTGTGCCCCAGGGTGCTTACACTGAGGCTTACGCCGCTGCCTTCCACTGGCCTGCAAGAAGCCATGCTGCTTCTTTGTGCCTCCATCTTCCCATCTGTCAAAGAGGCATTGCAATGCCGACCTCCCCAGTTAAGTACTTTGAAGATTATTGATGTTGCAGCAAAGCTTTTATATGAGCATTTGATTCTAATATTTCTTCCTTCCACAGTATGTTTTATTCAGGCCAAACTCCCCCTCACTTTCCTTGCAGCTAACGGAGCAGAGAATCTGTTATTGCGGCTGTTCCCTATTGCGGCCTGAGAGGTCTGTTTTGATATGTCAGCACAAGAAACTTTTCTTTTTATAATTACAGGTTTTGTCAACCATTTTGACTGCTAATCGAGCTGCAATATGGATTATTGCCTTATTAGTAACACAGGCAGTTCTCCAAAACACACAGCCTGAGGCAGAGCCTCATTACGGAAGACTTCAGGCCAGTTTATTTAGCAAAGCTGTAAGGTACTGGAAATAAGATCTTATACTGGGACGTGTTGAGTAACCTTAACATTAGGCGTAGAGCCCTGCTTCCCTTAGGGACACACCCTATCCATAGGTATTTTGCTGTTACTGGTTATGTGTGAGGAGAGAATCCGCTAGCTGGTATTAAACCAATGAACCAGGCAGCCCTAGGGTCAGCCAGCGTGTTTAGGGAAAGGACCAGGAGGCATCCATCCTGGAACCTGCCTTCTGAGGAAGACGCTTGCCTCAAGAGGAAAGAGAAAAGTGGTCAGTGACATAATTTGAATGCAAAATTAAAGACTACTGCTGAACATTAAAATATTTCTTCTAGTTCCCATGGGATTTTGCATGGAATTCACTGCGCTCAGTGTGAATGGCAGAGGGACTATATTTATACTTGGTAAATTGGCTGGATGGTCTCCTGAGATTTGAATTGTTTAACACAGAAAGCTCTTGATTTGGGGATATTTTGTAGCATCCAGTGGCAAGATCCACCCACAACCCCTCAAGGGATGTATTCAAAAGAATATGTCTAATTTTGCATCATGAGTAGCTGCAGAAGAATACAAGCCAGGCATTCAAGCTGCATGATTTCAAGAGCAATAAAAAATATGAGATATGAATAAAAAAATTATCAGAAAGAAAGTCTTATCTTAAAAGCATACAGAATTGGACTAAATATTTTGATTGGTACTTCCTCCCCTCTACTTCCTGAAATAATTCTGTTCGGGTCAAATGAAATGGTTCTTCAATTATGTTGATTTTAGTAAACGTTTTCAGGGGGAAGAAAAACTGAACACCATTCCCTCCCTTCCAAATGAAATATTTTTACTTCTTCAAAATGGCATAATTCAATGGCATTTTCCCTTGTGATTTGATAATCACACCTAAAATATTTTAAATGCTACCCGTGTTTTACAAATGTAAATATAAATTTATATATGAACAAGACAGCAGGTTAAATACTTTGTTGTATCCAAAATGTTTGTATATTTACTGGGATTGCTTCATTTTTAATCAAATGAAAGTAGAATGGTTTTTGATTCTTCTCTGACCAATGGGCGGGCATAACTTGATACAGTTTCAACCCTGATCGCCTGCGTGTCAGTTTGATTCCCCAAATTTAGGAGCCTCAAATTGCTTTAATAGCACTACAGCATAGTTATATTTCAGACTTCCTAGGCACTGGGAGGAAGCGCACGTCTTACTTTAAATGTCTTACTCTGAATTTAGCCAGCACTGAGTCTTATTTTTGTGTATTTATGTAACTACCTGAGCAGGATTATTTTTTTTATTATTGTTAAATTTGTTGCCTGTAACTAAGGCACAAACAAACACTAAGCCACTTTGTTGTTTGTCTAGTTTAAATGAAAATGTTGCGTTGGTATAGAATCAGTCTTGAAGTATTCTTTATCTTCTGAAAATGTTTCCAAGCAGAAATACTTCAAAAGCACATTTTCCATCCACTAAAAAAAAATGTTCAAAAAATGAAGTGCTTTTAAATGCCTATGGTAGCAGGTAAAGGAAACAACCATATTAAAAGAAATAATGAGAAAATAACCCAGGAACAGGCTCGTTCTTTTAGACTAATCATTTGCTTTGAGAGTAGGCTGAGTTTTGAACACCTAAAAATTGAAGTAGCAATAGGCTGTGGGCCAGGGTGGTAATTCATTTTGAGAGATCAACTTCAGGTGCTTTGAGGGAGACAAGGTTTCAGGGGTGGCTTTCCTGAAAGTCAAACCCATTGAGGCTGTCCTGTAACTGACTTCTGAGCAGAGAGGCAAGTATCACTAGCTGTGGTATAAAAGCTAGGTCCAGCCCGTGTCTCTTTGCATAAATAAACAATATAAATAATAGGGAATAAAGGAAGGGGACTGATGGAATGGTTTTATAGTCAATTTTTTGTACCTAGCAATAAAGGTTTACTTTAAAAAGAATTTTTTTTTTTGCTTCTTTGCCTTCATTGCTGTCCATATTGACTTTCTGGTTCACAGTTTTACAGTCATGTTCTCGTTTCTGCTTACTATAAGAGCTGCTTGTCTGTTTCCAGAGCAGTGTTTTGTTTTGGACCATGTAAGGTAGTCAGTGCCCAGGAAGAGGCTAAGACACAGGCGTTGTGCACAGCAGTGCTTCTCCTAACATGTTCTGTGTGTTTCAGATAATAGTGGTTAGTGATCATCCACTGATGGACCTTTATCCTGCATGGATTTGTCTAATCCTACTTTGAACGTGTTAATACTCTTTGGCCTCTACAATATCCTCAGGCAGCAAGTCTCGCATGCTAATTGTATGTGGTATAGTGTTTGAACTGTGAAGAGGTATGTGTTTAAAGCTTAAAGTAGGTCCAGCCTGTCTTTGGAAGAATGGTGGGTTGATTCATCTTTGTAACCGGAGGACCTGAGCCTAATAAAAGAAACGAAGCGTATTTTGAATTGCAACCTGAGCAAATAATAAGGTGCGACAGTAAGAACTCCTGACTTGCTTACTTGAAAAGGTATGGAAGCTTAGAAGACATGCACAGTTATAATGCTGACTTTTTATTAATCAAGTTCAATCCTCATACTTGGTCTGAAAACTTTTGCAATTAGTGTTGATCTTCACAGAGGGAAGCTGTGAAATGCAGATGGTGAAACTTCTCCGCATGTTTTGTGCTTCTCTGTTTTGCCAACATGTGCTAGCATCAGACAGTAAATGTTGTGGAGTGCTTGGCCGCTCTGGTAGGAAAATGACGAGGAAAATACAGCCATTTTTAACTGATCCAACTTTCTTTTCAAATTCACTGTTGCATGGGTTATTTGTCAGTTCCTCAGATTATCCTAGGAAACCAGGAAAAAGATGCCTTGCTTCATTTGTATCAGATAGGGTTATGAATATTTCTGTTTATGCTCTGTTTGTGTGGAGGGAAAGGGACATTTCTGTTCTAGTTTCAGTTTCTGCTCTTAAGAAAGTGAAAACAAAGGTTGGTGGCACGCAGCTGTGTTATCTATGGGATCTTGTTCCTTGTTTGATAACAGGAGAGGTTCAGGCTTCTGTATATGGGTTTTTCATTTAGTGTCTCCTGTTCTTCACTATGTACCTGTACAGGGGTTATAACTCCTGCATCTGAGCACTTGTTCATCCCAGAGTGGTGAGGGACATATCAATGCTGTCCCGAGGAAAAACTCTCCACTAAGATTTCAGCACAAGTACTGAGCAGAGGCTCTCCTCTGTGCCAATATGGATGCAGCACAGATCTCGTAGAAAGAGAAAATCTGGGTTTCCCAAGCAAAGGGAAACCCAGCTGAGACAGAGGGATCTAAATCCTGCCCAAGAGGGATTTATCCCCTCTCTTTCCCTGCCCCTGTCTACAGCCAGGGATGAGGCAGCTGGGTGGGCTGCACACTGGTCGCAAGCCTTGCGCAGCACGTACAGTCTGTTGCAGAGATACCAGTACTAGCTCTGAGTCGGGTATTGCCGCAACCAGAAGTAATGGGTTCGCAGTGAAAGCTGAGCAATGCTCTAAGACAGTAGCACCCCTACATCTGTCATGTTGACATGAAGCTGCTTTTAGTAACACTCAGCAGGAAGGGGATGGCTTGTTGGCCCCTAGAAGAGGCTAAAATGAGAGCTGCTTTTGTCCCTTGGTCCTTTTAGCTGCGGAGAACCTAATTTTAGCACAGTAGGGTTTATATATATATATGTCTATATACACACACGTATGCATATATACACGTTCAGGCTAAAATTTTAAATCATTGAAAAACCACAAAGCCTTGAATTAGAAGAGAGGTCAGGGGAAAGTTTATGAACTCCAGCTAGTGCTGCAAACAGAAGCAGCAGCTGATTCACCTCTCCCGAGGTCTATCCCTGTGGTGCGCCTCAGCAGGACCTTCAGCTCAACCATAATGACAGGCTTCTGCTAATGGAGCTTCATCTCACACGTAACCTCGGCGTGTAGCATCCAGGGCCAGGCAGCCTAACTCTGGCAGAGATGTCATGTTTTACTCAAAAGAGTACTTTGTAATTTAAAGAATTTTAAATTACAGCTTATTAGCAACAGTTCCTTCCTGAGTAGTGTCTAATGCAGCTGCACTTGATGCCATTACTGTAGCTTCACTGGAAGTGCGTGACTTGGCCCAGGCTGTAGATGTTAAGGCAGTATTTTCATGGGACAAGTAAGGGAGATGTGATTTTCTACAGCTGTAAGTACCTAAATACTTGTTGAAGTTTGGCTCTAATCACTGCCCACCAACTACAAGATCCTTGCTTCACCTAGTGTCAGCATCTCATAGGATCAACCATAAATATTTGTGCTTTTTTTTATTGTAACTATTTCTGAGGAAAACAGGGCAACTGTTTGAATTACACTTTAGTGACTGATGGCAAGGCAATTACTTCAATTTAGGTTTCAGAGGAATGACTTGAGAGCAGTTAGATTATGTTTATCTTGTTAATTTAGACTGGCCTTTTAACTTTATTTTTCTTTATTCTCCTGAAATACAGTACCATCGCATGTTAAAAAAAAAAGTATTATGGAAACTACCTCTTATACAGGGGTTACAGAGCATCTCTTTATGAAGGCCTTTTTGCAGGCCAGCATTTCAAGCATTATAGTAGGTGTGTAGAAACTGAGGCCTGTGGAGGTGAAATGACTTTCCTAACTTTGCACAGTGAGCCACTGAAAAAGTTGGGCTCGAACAAAATTCTGGATAGACCTAGCTTTGTGTCAGGGGTTGCCATTATTCTTTCTCCAGCCAACTGTTGCTATCATTTCTGCCTTTGGCTACCACTGGTTCAAGCATCTTAAAAGATCTTCTAGTGGAGGCATGGTCACAAAACCAGGGCAGAGTCAGAGAACAGGCTGAGATTGGAGTGTGTTTGAGAGAAATGTTGGTAATCTTGATCAATCTTGAGAATAGAAGATATTTGAGATAAATTCTCAATTTCAAATCCCACATTAAACGGCTGCGTTTGTTGCCAACATGTACTTTGTAAATGCTGTATGTTTTTTCGTCTGGAGACTTGCAGAACTGCTTTAACCTGGCCCTGGTGAGATTAACATGGTATCCTTTCAATTACCTTGAGCAAAACATGCCAATTTTCTATTGCCTATTTTTAGGCTTCCAGCTGGGCCTAAGAATTGAAAAGTTATTAAAGAAAGCCAAGATCTGAGCAAATGTGCCTGTTATAAATTGTAATATAAACCACTTATAAGTATAGGTTTTATCATCCTAGAGTTATTTCTTAATTTAAATGTTTCATGTGCATATCTTGGAGATGGGGACGTATTTGGGTGAGGAACGTGATTATAAAAGCTATTTCTTTGTATGCCAGACTGTGATTATTCCAGATTGTAAAAATAAAAGTATTACACATCTGTGAAATACCTGACAAACTTCTTTGACAAACCAGATGTTAGACTATCTAATGCTTATTTTAAAGATATGCACACAAATGAAAAAATACATGCAAACTTATTCTGTTGCGATGATAATGTTATTGCTGTAGCATTGTTTTGTTTTGCTTTTCATGTCTCCTGCAGTGAGGGCAGTGTGAGCATCTGAGTCTGGTTCCCATTTGTTTTGCTTGGAATGTGTTGGGCTGTCTTGAATGTCTTCCATTGTTATATGGACAGTAGGTACATGTGCAATAGCTCTCTTAATGTAGGGCATGGAGACATACTGTAGGTATATAGTATAATTAACTGTGCGGCTATTCAGGAGCAGCTGTTCCCTATTGTTGTTGCAGCACAACAAAGCCTTAAGGCGGCACTTGTTAGTATTTATGGAAACCCATTAGCCAGTTTGTGAATGAGCCTGCAAAAGAAGAGGAAATTCTGATAATAATAAACACGAGTTCTTGTTAAAGCTGGAGAACTCCAGCTATCCCTATCACTCACTGCTGGTAAAGGCTCTCGTCCCTTTGATTTTTACCACAGAGTAGATCCAAACTTTCTCTGAAACACCAATTGAAAATCCAAATGAGTGAACTCCTTTCCAAGGCAATGCTTTGCTCCTCCCAGCCCACTGCATTTTTTAAAGGAAATCAGAAACTCTTCCCACTGCAATCCAGTTTTGGTGCCAGGATGTACATAGGAAATACTATTTCCTGCCTGTGCTGGCAAGTTTAGTTATTAAACCACTTCCTCCAAGAGCCAAACTGCTTTGAAGAAGAAATAAAGTTCAAAGCCTTTCTAAGAGACCATTTGTTGTTCTTATGTGCCTAACCTGAATGTTACGCTGCACGCCGTATAAGTAAAAAGAGTTTAATCTCTTGAAGACGGGCTGGCCGTTGTTCTAGGTCACTGGGTTGGGAGAAGCAGGAACAGATTACAACGGCGTTTTTAGGAAGCTGCTTTCTGAGGTCGAAGGGGCTTGTTGCATTGGTGCTAGAGAGGTGAGCGCCAGCGAGCCGCCGCAGGGCCATTGAACAGCTTCTTGCAGGACAGGCAGCGGCTCCAGACTGCTTGCGGAGACAAGGAAGCTTGTGCTGCCATCCATATGTGTTCATCTGGACATTGGGTAGCTCGGAGTCCAAATGGATGGAGCAGATAGAAGGCAGATACCTCAGAGCACTTTCTTCTTTCTGTCAGAGACACCTCACTCTTACAGGCATTCCACATTTAGTTTTTAACTGGCAATACAGGCTGTGTAATTGTGATAGTTACCCATCCTATTCTGCGGCAAAAATGATGCTGTGTGACCGGTATCCGGTCAAAACCAACAAGGGGAACTCAGACAATAACCACCAAACAATCTACAGGACAAAAATTATCCATAAGTGAAAATGTTTCCAGAAATCATTTGCTGTTACTGCTTGTGCTCCAGCTTCACCTTAAACAGGATAGACAATTAGTTGGGGAAAAAGGTTCTAGTAACAAGTTCCCTGCTCTGAATCTGATAAAAGTAATAAGGGAGGTTTGAAAAGTGGCGTAGGCATTTTCTAACCTTGGAGCATGTTAGCAGTAAGGTACATTTGTGAAGAACAGCAGCAGTGAAATGTTTATTATTGTGCACCTCCATCCTTTTTGTATTATTCTGTGAGGATGGGGCCGCTTTTCATCTGATCTGTGCTGCCAAGGCAGATAAGAGAGATTTGTATGATGTCAGATCTGAAACCAAGAGACCTGTAGACAGGTTCTGAGCAGTGATGCCTCTGGCAACTGGTTTCAAGGCAGAGCTTATGTAGAGTGCCTGAGGTTTTAATAAGCGTATAGATGTCTGAGTAGCACTTAAAGAGCATGGGAGGTGACAGGCTGACCCAGTCACTTTCATTAATTGGAATCAAGTTACCTTTTCACATCTGGGCAGAACACTGTGCTGGATATTTAGGGAGTGAACAATATGTTGCCATTGTCTCTGTGCACTGGGTCCTCGGTAACTAGTGAACTGGGACATGAAAAGTAAGTTGATAGTAATAGGTGATGTTCACGGCTGAGAGAACACCAGACTGCGTAAATCATGCTTGCAAAAGTGCAAGCATAAATCATGGAGATCTTCCCAACATGTGCTTGTCAAAGGCTACTACTGTTCATGTGTGAGTTCTACGCAGGCCAAATCAAATGCACAGTTTTTGATGGTTTTTGTTTTGTGCTGGTCAGAGTTGAGGGCTAAATCTTCAGGTGGCTCTATCAAATACTTCAGTAATTATTGAGAAGTACACAGGTGTATACAGAATTATCAATTGTAAGGATGTTGAGTTCAATTTAGGTTTATTTTTAAAAAAGATGAAAGAGCAGAAAATCTATATCCTAGCTGCTTGATCTGTGAAAAGCTGAATTAAAACCAAAAAGACTGATTTGTCCATTTGTGTAAGTTAAAAATGTGAACATTTACTTTATTTCATTCCAGATCAGGCCTCTTAGAAGTCTATTTCTGTCAGTGCAGTGAGCATCCTGCAGGAAGGGTGACATATCCTGAAGCAATTTAACAAAGCAGGTTTGTAAGATATTTGTTCTAATATAAAAAGACCATAAAACCTCAGCAGCACAGTGAAGAACACAAAACTGTAAGCCAGGGAAGAAAAGGCCTTGGAGGAAACTCATGGACAGTGACTTGAAATCCAAGATTTGTTTGGAGAAAAAAAATTGTTGCTGTTTGAATCTATTTTTTGTCAGTGATGTCCCCAAGTGAACCTTAAGATAACCCAAACATTTAAAAATCATAACTTGGGACCCACACCACAGGAAGGACTGACTAAATGTGCTTATAAAACATGTATCTTTCTTCAACATGGAAACTTCTTGCAGTGTTTTGACAAAACATTTCTAGACTTGAAGGTGAACTGACTGATACAAGAATAGAAAACCAAATTTGGTTTTGTAAACTCTGGAAAGTTTACATTTTGAAAAACATTAGTTATTTCACTGTACTACAAAATCAAATTGCAGATCCCTACAAAAATATTTCAGAAAGTGTTGTTTTCTGGGCAGCTTTCCATAGCGTTCTCGATTATGTTTTATTAAGGTTGAATTGATTTTAATCTACTTCTTGTCTTTTTGAGTCTTTGGGATATATTTTGGTCATTTTTGAGCCTTTTGCATAAATGTAAGGCTAGAAGCCTACATGAAAGCCGAGTTTCTTCTCTGATCTCAAACATTTAAGGAGTTAGGGTTTAAATAAAAGCATTCAATGTTGTAAGATCTGAAACAAAATTTTGGCATTGACAACACTGTGGGTCTAATACAAGGCTTCCATCTTAGTTACTTTTTATGGCGTCTAGTTCAATCACTGCAGAGCAGGACTGTGCCTGGTTAACATGAACTTAGCGATGCAAAACTTAATTCATGTAGTTTAACAGACTGGAGTCCAGGTGTACTTGGAGTCTGCTTCTGGAGGTGTTACAGTTCATGACAGAGGGGTCTGCAGAGTTTGGTCCATTCAGTCTGAAACAGACTAGCATTGTTTCTGTAAAACATATACTGAGGTATCGTTAATGAACATACATATGTATTAGATACGTGTGTATATTCTCCCATGCACAAACTGTGGGTCAGACAATGAACAGCCAGCCATGTGTCAGCGTAGCAGATGGAACAGCCAGCCATGTGTCAGCGTAGCAGATGGAAAGAAGTAGAAACCTACTTTCTAGTCTTTCTTTGTCCTCTCTGCCAGCAGTCACTGTCCTGGTACCTGTGCTGACCTCCCGGACTTGTTCAGAGTCTGTGAATACCTGACCCTTGGGCAGTGAGAAGCATCAGCCACTAACTCTCTGCATAACATCTAACTGTACTGCAGCTTTCCCCAAGAATATTTGCTTCAGCTGCTCTTAGCTGATAGGAAAAGGCTGTTCATTCCCTTTGCACTAGAAATCTGAATATTCCCAGGTTGGTGAGTCTGGCTGACTGTCAAGTCCAGCCTCATTCCAGGTTTCTGGGCTGAAGTATACCGCTGCTGCAATTACCTTACTGCTAAACATCATCTCAAACCTCTGCATCAGGTAAAACTGGCATCTTCACATGAAGTTCTTTGGAAATTATAAATTAACTTAAAAACGTGAGTTTTATATGATATGAGAGATTTGGGGGAATTTTTTTCAGCTAGCGTTCCTGTTTTCAAGCGTTTCATTCTAAAATGGTCATATCTACTCTAATCAAGTGAATCTAATCTGGGTTAAAACTAATGACATGCAGACTGCATTAAATTCCATGTATATATTTTAAACGTTCAATATAAGTACACTTGGGTTTTTTTACTATTTAGTATCTTTTATTGGTGCAGAACCCAGAGGCTCTGCTTGGGAATGGGAGCCCATTTTGCAAGTTGTGATGAACAGACACAGAAAAAAAAACGTCCCTTCCCTGGCGAGTTTCTGAAATTTTGCACGCCACAGCATCTGAAGCCAGATCTAAGTCTCTGTCCCACCTTTCAGTACCATACTCCACTTAAAGAAACTACCAACCCCTACTCTTTAGAGAATTTCTGGCCTGATTCAAAATGAGAACGGCTCTGTCATCTCTGCCATTCTGGATTGTTTTTTAGTGAGGAGAAGTTTTGTGCTTGGGTAGCAGAAAGAAGTTCCTGTGAAAGATGATTTCTTTTATCACTTTTTTTTCTTTTTTAGCGGTTAAACAAAAATATTTAATGTTTAACTAACTCTACTACTTGTAGAAACCCACTGACAGTTGGTCCAGTCATCATCTCACTGAAGTCAGTGGAAGGAATCTAAGCGGGTAAACAAGCCCACTGTTTTTAATTTAAGATATAGGGAAAGGTTGCTGGGTGTATAGATTTGACTGGTTATTCTAGTGCCACTTAATGGAACTAAAATGGCTGTGTTTTCAAGTGTCATTAACTGCTCTAATTTCATTAGTCTATGATCCTCTTTCCTGGACTACAGTTTCACTGCGCTACTCACAGTAAAAATGACTTAGAGACCCTGTGTAAAATCTTTATTTACACAGGTATAGCTGCCACGGGAAAACGCCAGTTGGTTATTTTGGGAGCTCTTAGGCTAAAACATGTCTTGAAGTCATGGTTTGGGAGGTTTATGGGTTTTTTGTTTCTTTTTATCTAGATTCTGCAATCACTTTTTTATCTGAAAGCATATGACACTAATCTGTCTGACCCATGTATTATGCAGTCCCAGGAAGGCAAAATTTAAGAGAAGATTATATCTATTATAGAGTATCTTATCTATTAAGTGTTGTCAACTGCTAGTTGCCTTGCCCAGTGTACTAAATTTGTTCTGACTGCTTTTGTTCATCTATACATAACAAAAGGTGTCTCACAATACTGAATCTTGCTGTAATGAGAAAAAATGTTAAGAAGAAAACTCCATGTTGAACATTAAAGTGACAATGCTATTCAGCATACCGGGGTGGGTGATTCACACCGTCGGTGGCACGTTCTGTAACACAAGGAAACGAAGAGAACCAGACAAGGGCTAGTACTTAAAATTACATGAGCAAAAAAATGTAAATGGACATCACCAGACTACTGATTCTTTATTTCATTTGCAGAGCTTAAAAAATACTAGTTACCATCAGAAAAAAAAAAAAAAAAAAAAAAAGCAGAGAGTTTTAAGCAGAGCTGTTTGCTGGAATAGTACATATCTTCCTTTGACAGTCATTGATCTATTTTTCACATATAAGCTATAGAGTGTATTAGCTGTATATATTAGCTAAGAGAGTATGAGTTCTCGAAGGAACAGATGGTTATTCCCAGCCTGGACAGCACTTTTTAAGCATTAAGAAATCTATACAACTGTTCAAGTGAATTACCTGGGTTTTGCTACTGCAATTTTAAAGCACAGTGTAGACTTAAACAGTCCCTACCGCTAGCACCCTCAAAAAATTAGAAGTTTCCTTTCTTATGCCCTCTTCATTTGCCATGCACTTTAAAAATGACAGTTGTCGTCCCTATGAAGATTAGAAGATTTATGTTGGGTATGTCACATGCTTTGATGGTAGTATTGCCCCAGGCTTTTGTCATCCAACCTACAGGGATAACAATGTATAATGGTAGTGCTTTTTTCAGAACACTGTAAGTATACAGATATTATTAAATTTTACTATTACCACAGGGAATGAATCAAAGCCTCCAATAAGCAAATGAACTATATATTATTGTCCTGCCTTTATAATTTTTGTTCAGTATTATCTGATTGCATTCTTATTATCACTTAGTTGTTTCTCTACATGTAGTTTTATCTAATTTCTCTTTATTTCAGTCACTTCAGAGGAGATAAATGGATTCCTTCAGACTAATTGCTACTTATTTAAAAAAATGTGAACCTTCTGTAAGAGTTTCAAATCAGTAGCTTAAGCTAGCTTTTACTGTCTATGGAATTTATCTTGAAGAATTTCATCACTGTAGAGTCTGTTAATAAGTCATTTTTTTGAAGGCGCTTTCAGTTTGCCCTTACCTGGTCTGCCAAAATTTTTAATGCAAACAGATTATCATAGTTAAGTAGATAATGAGATATTTACTTCTTTTAGTATCTATATGGATTGGAAATACCACTGATAGACCTTGCAGCTGCATGAGTTTCAATGTGAAGTGTCTGACAGAGAACTAGAATAAAAATAAATACCGTGTTATCTTGATTTCTCCATTCTTATATGACAGAGGAAGCAGCTGCATTGTTTATCTGATGGAAGGAATGTTACGAGTATGTTTAATTAGATGTAAAAGTACTTTGTAATACTGGAAAAGTAAACAAAGGATAAATGACAAGATGAGCTCAAGTCATCTAAGATGGTTTAATTCACAAGTGTTGTACCCTTTCATATAATTATTGCAGTATGTGTCTGTACATCAGAATCAATGTATCCAATCTATATTCAACAGCATATCAATTTCTCATCCCCGTTAGCAAGCTTTCTTCTTTTCCCAGTGCGGTTGGACAGTGAGTTCATGGAGCCTAATTCTCACGTATCCATTTGCACTAATTTTCAGAGGGTTTCATCTATTCTTTCCTTGGTGCGAAAGCAAAATCCAGCTTCCTATTGCTGTTCTATAAAATGTTTGAAGTCGGTATGGTTTTAAAAGACACTTTAATCCCGAAGCATTGAGTGATGCTTGAGTAGGAAATGGGATTGTCATAGGCCACCTGAAATTAAGCTTCAGCAATACAGCCTGCATAGTTTAGTTTTCTCACTCAATTCTAATAGCTGCTCGCAGCAATAGTTGCAGCGCAGTAGCCTCAGATGAATACAGTCCTGATTATTGTTGGTATCAGAGGAAAAAGCACAGCGCGGGAGTTAAAATATTTACAAGTCTTAGGCTTTCTGAGGGAACAGATGACGTTTCACAGTTAAAATATAGTTTTCCAGGGATGTAAGCCTTGAATTGTTGAGTGAAGGTTTCCATGTAAGTGGACAGAACATAAAGATCCTCCAGGATCTGGGATGTGGATTCTGATGAAAAACACGTTCCATGTGAAAAAGTCCTGATATTTACAACCAGCTACCTCAAAAGACTCAGTGAGAGCCATAAGACATAATTAGATCGTGAAGTTTGATCCCTGCCAAATTCATAATTTAAGTCAATGCTTAAGTCACATCTCTACCAACAACAACAGCATAAAGGAACTGCCATTAGTGCATGGAACTGATGCTTTCATGTGCTAATACACAGATCACTCCAATTTTCTGTTAAAATCAGGACTCAAGAAGTCCTAACTTAATCCTCAGCCTCTGCGAATTCTCTAAGAGGTGGCTTTTTCTTAATTATTTCAGTTTCTGAAAGAATCTTTTTTAAAATCCATTAATATATATTTTAAAGTCTGAGTGTCTTATGTGAAAGTAAAGTTTAGAAAAAGTATGCTTTGCCTGAGGTTAGGCAACTCTTTGTTCAGGACTTATTTCAATAGATCAAGCTTTCCAGCATATGCATTCTTCCTAGGCATTCTCCATCTTTCACAAATATAGCAAAATAAACATGAAGGAATATCATCAAGAAGAAGATATGCTGCTTGTGTAAGTAATTATGTCCCTTGTTAGTTCACTATAAAGTAATTTTCTTCTCCCCCCCCCAGCTCTTTACATTTCTTAGTGTGCTCTGGAAGGTATTTTTACTTAATTTTGTTTAGAAATTTGAACAGCAAGAGAAAGTGAGAGATGATTACAGACTTTATTTAAGGGTTTGATTTTGGTTTCTCTCTGTTCTTATATCAAAGATAAAATGGAAGTGGTGGTGTCATGTTCAGGTAATGAGATTTTATATTAAAAAGAATAAATTAAGCTCATAAAGCCAATGGCAGGAGGGACATGAGGAACCATTTCTAGCTCACAAAAAGGACTTTATACATTAATGCAGTGAGCATCAAGAGTTATTAGGAGCTGAAATTCAAAGCTCAAAGGATGTCAAGTGCTTCAAAAGCAAAGGCTTATTTTGTATTGTTTATATTTAGAAGTGATATGGAGCTCCCTTGAAATATCTTACCCATGATGTCAAAAATCAAAAGCATTATGGGGAGAAAAAGAACTTGGGACATTTCCCTTGCAAACAAGAGTTCTGTCCATGACACACCAGAGGATTCCTCTGAGGTACAGATTTGTACACAGCACTACTTACCAAAAAAATACAAACATCCTTTCTGCTTAGCTGCACGTTGTTGCTTGCCTTGAAAATTCATAGTACACAGAAAGGTTTTACTGTTAACATTCAGTACTTTTTTTTTTTTTTTTTAAGTAAAACCTCAAATCCTGGAGTATCACTATGTGGTCATTTTTTAAGTAGATTTTTTTTTTTTTTAAAGCTCTGTGACATTTTTCTTTAATGGCTGATTTTTTTTTAATGTCAGCTACATTTTTAAAGCATGAGGCCTGGTTGTAACTGGCCTCGGCACTGCTACTGTACATCAGACTGTACTATTTGATCATTAATTTATCACAGTTCTAGCAGTTTGTTTGACAGGTGATAGTGCTTTCATCTAATGGCTACACAGCAAGTGTGTGGTGCACTAAAGAGTGGATGCCACTGACTAGAGTTAGAAATCAGCAGACAACAGCCGCTTTGCAGAGCTTTATCGATTTACTAGAATCATTTAAAGATATGAAACAACTGGAATAATGAATGCCAATTCAGCTCACTGTAGGGGTTTTTTCTTCTAGTTATTTAGTTTGGAGTATATTAATAGAGTTTTGTTGCTAGTGTTGTTATTACAACTATTTGCAGTGGTAAAAGAGGTGCAGAAATCAAGGTGCAAGTTTGAATATTTGTACTGGAAATACAGTGTGTGTGTGTGATCAGTGCAGCTTAGGAAATCGATACTTGGCAGAAGTATGAGGCATATTGGAAATATTATGGATATTTAACCTGTAAATTCAGCTTTTCTTAAAATTGTCTAGTGAAAATGTTCTCTGAATTAGGTATATAATTAGGACTGTTGCACTAATGGGAGATGCAAAATAAGGCATCTTTTGCCAGCATGTAACATCGAGGGGGGGAAAATATATTTAACCTATTACCTTTCGTTTCATGCTTTGTTCATGACATGTGTAAAGCGTGGTGCCTGCATCACAAGTTACTACAGTGCTGGTACAGACTGGTGCGCTCCAGCTGTGCCACTGGCCAGGACTGGCTGGCCGTGAGCTCGCTGTGCAGCCCATCCACAGCACAGCACCTCTGCCCATTGCCCATCAGCAAGTGGAGCCACTACGTGCCTACAAAGTCGCTCTGCCTGAGATCCCAGCTGGATCTAGGGTTGCAGCTGGGCTGTTGTGCATATGGAAAGTTGTAATCTTCAAATCCTACCTCAGAGCATACTTCAGTCCAGAGGACTTGAGGATATAAGCTTAGATCACTGCATTCAGCAGTGCATTCTTCGCCAAAGGCAGGGATGGTATATTTCCATGAATCCAGTGCCCTGGTTTACAACAGCAGAACCTGGGGCCCATTCCAGTAAGGTGCTAAAGACACAGTAACCTGTAAACCAGTTAGCAGTCCCGCAGACTTCAGAGACTCTCCAATCCTGAAGCACTTTGCTACAGCAGGTCTTAGCTGAAATTATATCTAGAGGTGGAAGGGATGCTTTGAATTTTAAAGTCAGTGTCAGTAGATGTCTGCCCCTGATGTTGGACAAGTCAGCTTAGGCCTTAGGCCAAAGCTCAGATGACTCATGGAAGTTAATTAGTTTTCTGAGGTGCTGATTGCTCCTATTTCCCACTGAAGTCAATAGGGAAACTCCCACGTGTTGTAGTGGGAGCTGGAAACTGGCCATGAAGTGTTGTGGGACATCCAGAAGAAGCAGTGTTGCCTTTTGTAGTGGAGACAGTGGGAGTTGCTTACAAGCATGAAGGAAACCAAAATGATGCCAAAAGAAATTTTATTTTCCTCCTCCTTAGTGGTTGTTACAAAAATCACAAGTAAATAGTAAACACAAAAGTTTGTCAAGCATTTTCAGTATTCATTTTAAATGTACCTGGATGCATGCATACGTGCTGCCTTTTCTCTTTTAATTACAAGTCACAGGAACGCTGATGGCTGCAGCGTTGCCCTGTACCTAGTCCTGAGTGAGATGATGGTAATTAATCTAAAGTTATTACTAGACTACTGCCTCTGGGTTTGTAGTAGCTCATCAACGTCAATGAGTTTTTTTCTTCAAGAAGGACGCTGTTCCTTGGCTTCCCACGTCAGCAAGTCACCACCACTGCAGCTGAGGGTGGATGATGGTATTTTGCTCAGGAAGAGCTAGCGGGATTGCCAGGCCTGGGTTACATGGACTGCAGGCAGAACGATGCTAGAGGCTGACATGCCATAAAGCCTGAGATCTAGAGCCTCCCTTTGCTGAAGCTATGAAAATTTACGTGGGTCAAAAATCAACATGGGGTTCTTAATGTATAGATAAATGTGTGTGCATTAGTAAAGCTTCTACAGGATTGATCGTGAACTCTTTTTACTGTAGGCTTTTAAGTTTCTGTGCTGTCAGTCTGTCACATTTCCATCATATTAGTTCTTGCTTGGTTTGTTTGGAAGAAGGTTCTCCAGTTACTTCTGAGTAAAACCAGGTTAAATTTAATTGGTATTAAAGTGAATGCAAAATCATCTGCTCTGGTGAGGACTTAAACTGGGACTGTTTTAGTGATAGTTAAAAAAAAAAAAGAAAAAAAAAAGAAAAAATTGCTGCGCTTTTGTCTTGCTTTCTCTCCCTTTGCTGTGGAGTGCCAGTTTGGAGTTGCTCAGAGTCCTGTGTGAGCTGCAAATCATGATCTGCCTTTCCATTTGTCTTCCTGCCTACAGAACCACAAGCTAAAAATACCCTGGACGAGCAATTCCCTTCATCTTCTTGCTTCAACTTGCCAATTCCCAGTCCAGCTCCTCCTCCTTCCACTGTTTGAGTGCCAATCTGAGGAGCTTTCTTTACATTTTTGGCTATCACATTTCCGGGGGGTGGGATGGGTTTCCCCACAGCCAACCTGGTTATAAATAGTTACTTGCCTGAATGAAGAGCTTGCGTCCTTGGCAGGTGGTCTGAAAGAGCAATTGCCATGTGATGGAGCCATATCTTGTCTTATCTTCTCCTAGAAGTACTGCCTCTGGTTCTGCGTGGTCTTTCCTAGAAGATCCTGCTCAGATGATTTCAGCGTTAAGTCCCGATGCATTTCCACTGCGATGGCAGTGGAAGTGCTATGTGAATTTTTCCATTTGCAGCAGGATAAGGAGGTTGGGCTCAGGAGGACAGATTCTCCTCTCTATTGCTGCTGAAAACCAAGAATAATTCAGCTGGAATGACTGAGGTCCTCCCAGCGATAGTTTTATACCACAGAGATCAAAGTCTGCCCTTCTTCCCTCATATTTTGAGCTACGCTTCAACCAATATGCAAACTATGTTTTTATCTTCTCTTTCCCTGCTTCTAATTCCCACAGTTGAAATCCTGGCTTAAGCCACAAGTAATACCCCGCCTCCTTCCAACACGAAGATCCATGCCCTTCCCACCTGAAAATCCCAGCCACAATTTGTATTTTCAGTGTGAATAATATGTACATCTACAACCCAAATCCTGTATCTCTGTCCCCGGGGCTGCCCTTTCCCACTCTTGCCACGGCTCTTGTGGTCTGGCAGTAGGGGGCAGGCGGACGGGGTAGCCTACGTGAATGCAAATGCGCGGTGGTGGGCAAGCTTGGCTTGGGTCGGCTTGTTTGTTTGTTGCTGCTGTTTTTGCTGCCCTTGCTCATCAGAGCCTAAATCTCTGGAAAACATCTAGCGTGATTCACATAAACACTGAAGACAAGTAGGATTGGACTTGCTGAGGGGAGGAATAAAAAGTGGAGGGGAACACTTGGTGGGAATCGGCTGTCCGACATGGTGCAGCGAAGACTGGGATCAAGAGGTATGCCAAAAAGCTCTTTGTCTCACATGCACATTAGGATAAGTAACATTGCTCCTCGCCATCTGTCTCTCCCTATGAACCTCTGCCTCGTTCCCATGTAATAAGAAGATTCATAGAAGTACCAGCTGTGACCTTACAGGGAAGCCTGAGAAACTTTGCCTTTTTAACCAGCACTGGGAGAGTCAGATTTGGCACCGTTGAACACAGTTGTGTGTGTGTAATTTTTTGTTGTTGTTGTTGCTCCGTCGCCATCTCTTCCCCCAGCAGTCATGCAGTGTTCATAGAAAAACGAAAGTGGCCATGGCGGTTCAGGAGAGGCTGGCAGCTGCCAAACGTGAGTTTCAGTGAGCTGCTTTCTCCTTTGTTTTCTCATACTCTAATAGGGCTGAATAACAGGAGAGGAGACCGTCAGATGCAGCGATTTCCTAGTCCCTGGCTGCTGGTATGGGTCAAGGACCATAGTAGTGACCAAGATGAAACCCAACGTGTCAATATTTATTGTATTAAGCTGGCACAAAGCATATAGAAAGGCTGCCAGCTTTGGAGCTCCCTTACTCATGTGGGGATGTGCTCCCCTATGGGTTAAATATAAGCTGTGTCCTTCATAACCCATTTGCAGGACATTTGGCAACTGAGCTTGCTGGCAGCGAACCCCGTGTGCGTGATCAGGCCTACGATTATGTTGTAGATGTCATACAGCTATGATGCAGGCGAATTTATAGCGAGCTGTTCCGTAAAGCAGGATTCAAGCCCTTGTTTCACACGTTCATGGCAGAGCAGACTGAAAATTCCCTGACCCATAAATTTGTGACACCTGTGTGAATGACTCACTCTGAATTCAGAGTCATCCTGAAAAATTAGGGGGAAATGATTTCAAAATAAGAAAAATGTGGTTCTTTGGCTAATCAAAGTGTAAAGGAAGAAATCTAATATGGATTCAGCTAAACCATTTAATTCAAACCCAAATTAAGCACTTGATCAAACCTGGTTTTAGTACAGTGAAGCAAATGTCAAATCGAAACATTTCATTTGCTAATACCCAAAGAAGCAATTTTACTTTTTCTTTTAATACACCTACCTGAAAATGTTATCCACATGGCTTTCATAGGATATTGCAATGGATCTAAATCTATATTTTTGCTGTTGAAAAAAAGTAAGATCAAGAAGTTTCCATATTATAATTGTAGGGAAAATATAATTCCATGGGTATTCTTCTGGATAAAATAAATGCTAAGTTTTCTAAAGTAAAAGAACTGTATTAAGTGCTCCTGAAATTTCCCTCTTGAGCATCTGTGTTTCTTAGGAAACTCATTGTAACTGTATAAAATCAGTTCCTCCAAACTTCATGCTCATGGGTGCTGAGATATTTCAAAAGCAATTTACCCTTAAAATTTGAAAAATTAGAACAAAAGTGTATTGTCTTCGCCTCCTTTGCAATTGTCATGGAGGGGGAACTTGGCTTTTCACTGGGACTGCAGGAGCGTGTGTTACTGAGACACTTGAAAATTGCACCCAATATCACCAAGAGCAGCAGATGGATCTGTCAGCTGTTTTGCTGAAAATGGTGAATATCTTCCCTGGAACATTCATAAGTTGCCTGAGGCAAAATTTCACAGTGGAAACAGTGAGATTTCTCTTTACATAACATTCCTAGTACTCACAAAAGTCTAGGTCCCCCCCGCCCGTCGGATTAAAATACCCATGAAGCAGATGATGATGAATAGGCACAGCTGGGCTGTGAGAAGGGCATTTTCAGAAGTCCTCGGCCATAGCCTGACCGTAGTCCATCAAAGCTGCAGTGAGCAGCAAATGAACACTGTCTTTAGGAGTTGCTGTTGTTGCTTATTTTCACGTTTAGGTGGAGACCGAAATAGGCTCCAGTGATGACTTTGTGCCTTCCTCTTTCCATGGGCTCTTCGCAGTGGAGCGAGAAGAGTCTTCCTCATGCGGTTACCTGGAGGGCTGTATAAGAGCACTCACATCAGGAATTGGAGGTGTCCCAAGTCATGTATCATAACATACTCGCTGCCTTTGACCGATGATATACGCATCCAAGGGGAGAGCTAACCACAGCTGTGGAGATAAGGGAAATCCACTGTGCATGTGAACGTGTGTAGGTCCCCAGGTAGAGCAAGGTCTGAGCCTCAGGGAAAGGGGCCGCTCTTTGCATCGTGGACGGTATCATTTCAACAGTACAGCTTGGCACTGCTCCTATCCACCAGTACTTCAGAGAGTTTAAATTGGCTTTCTGCAAATATTTGTGAGCCTGATCCAGGGCTCCTTTTTGTTGGACTTTGTTTCAGACGGTACGAGTAAGAGCTAATCACGTTGGTGTTCACCATAAAAAAACCACAGGTCCCCTGAATTTGTTCATAGGTTGTACTGTTTGCTTATAGATACAGGGCAAACCTTGTTCTATAATTTTCTATTGGAAATAAAGATTGCAGCCTGAATTTAACAAAGGGTTATCTGTATTTTCAGGTTAATTTGTCATTAAGGCAGGGTGTGAAATTAAAACCCAATAGCTGTCTCTGAATAATTATGCTCTGGAATAAGAATATCTTTTGTTCAAAAGGATGTTAAATGGACAGGTGTCAATTAAGATTTGCCCAGTTAGTCTGTTGCAATAAGAGGACCTCAGACACTGTCTTAATTATAATACCTTTTTAAAGTTTATTCTTGTTACTACTTATTTTTTAATACATTACAACGTCTGTAGCCCAAAATAATGTTTAAATCTCTCTTAACTTTCATTAAATGACATACTTATTGCAGGAAGCAAATCAGAAGTGTTTCTGAGAGTGAGGTTTGTTATGGGCTTCATAAGTGTTTGAAGTTGGCTGGCAAATTTGCATAAATGCCACACAGGACTCTAGTTGCTTCTATGGGTTTTACACAGTTTTGATCATCCATTGTCTGATGCTCTGAGAAATTATTGTTTGCGTTTGCATATTGCTACTGTAGGCAAAATAGGAGAAAGTACTATGCGTGCACTTATACCAAGGGGGATTTCCACACAGTTTCCAAGGTTCAGCTCCAGCTTTTGTCAAATCTTACCCTTGGAAGCCTGAAATATTCAGTGGCTTTGTAATAGGAAGCATTCATACATTGGAGCTTAGCCTTTTCTATCAATCCAGAAAAAGTTATTTTCAAGAAAATCCTAGACCCGAAGTGGAAGATACAAGATATTTGACATCAGCTATGTGCAGATGCAGACTTCAGGTCAAGTTTTGAACTCAACTTCATACAGTAACGTTTGTGTGATTAGTCTTAATGGGACCAGACTCCTAATGGGAGAGCTATTGAACAAGTGCTTGCATGTATAGGGGTTGCTGGTATAATCAGCCCTGTCTTTTGAACAGGAGGAATGAAAGCTCTCGACTCAGGCTGCCATGAATTTTGTTTTATTTGAAATCTGATTGGAAAGTTTGTGATGTGACTCAGTCTGCGCAACAAAAACAACAGTCATTTCTGGTGAAATTCCTCCTAGGAGGCCTGGCTATTTGCACCATATGTCATCTGCTGTGGGATGGGGCTTTCTTAGGTCATTAACTGGCGAGAGGGCCCAGGGGGTGAGAACACCTACCAAGAAGGCCTGTGAGCAACAGCTCAGGCTGAGTAAAATAACGCGGGTTTGGGCATCCGTGAAAGTGTGAAAAGCTTTAAGGCTTTCCTCTAGTGTCTTGTTTTCTCAAGGGAACCATATGGCAAGCTCTGCAAACAAAATGGATAATATTTTATGTTCAAAGCAGACATCTAATTGCATCTCCCAACCACTGGGCTCCAGCATATTTACTAATTCTGTCTTCTGTGACCCAGTGTAACACTCTCATTTACACGTTTGTGAAGCACAGTGGTGCAGCCACCACATCCCTCTGGTCTAGTGCGTTTGTAGTAGGGACTACAGATGCTCATGCCAAACTTGCTTGTAGCTTGGATGTAATAAAGCAGAGGGAAAAACTAAACAAACCATTCGAAGCCTGATTTTAGCTCACTCGACACTAACACAACTATGACTCAAGGACAATATTTGTTCTTTTGGGAGCTTGACCTTGTTGCCTGCAAACAAATGCAGGCAGAAACAAAGAGGCTGGAGAATGAAGAGAAATAAGACGAAAGATCCTTGGTTTTCTATTTATTATTAGGCTTTCTTTTCAGGAAAAAAAACTCCAAACAAGTAAATCTGAAGACGTTTATCCTAATTCAGAGAATAAATACAAAGCATAATAGTGCTAAATAGTGAAATGAGTGAGTGCCTCTCCCACTGGATGCTTAGGGTATCATCTGCTGGGCCCTACATACAATCTTCCAGGCTCTGAACCAGGCTTGGAACTGAGATGGTCACGGATGGTATAGCTGCAAGTTTGATCCAATTTGATGTTTCTTTGTTGCTTTGCTGTATAGCTCTGGATAGTCCTAATCTTCATAGGTAGCTGGGGATCACCAGAGGAATTTTTACAATTTCTGCTTTCTGCGTATTTCAAAGGGGCTGCATTTCAGGCACCCTTTATCCCTTCTCTTTTGTAGTGAGAAGGATGTGTGGCATGGTGAAAAGCTGTGAACAGTCCTACCGACATGAAAAGCAGCAACAGTAACATCCCGAGTGACTATGGCAGAACAGGCTTCTTGCTTAAATTTTCCTACCTTCCTATAGCTTATTCAGAAGCAGGTACTCAGAGGTGCATTATTTCCAACGGAAAATATCAGCAGGTTTAGTTTGTTTAGGTTGGAGAGCAAGGTCACAAGCTGGGAGTGTGGTACCGCTGTATACACAGGGTTCACTCTCTGCAAATACTGTTGTGTAGCCTGTTTCTTGCCACAGTCTTGCTCACTGGGCTATTCACAAGAAGAATGCACAAACTCATGCAAATGGATGGCAATAGAAAAGTAAAGCTATGTTTTTGAGATTGATATTCATTTTGGCAGAGTTATGGTAATAATCATGCCATGAAAAATAGGCAAACAGTTGTAGCATTGAGCATTTTATGCAAGGGGATGTTAGATTAGGAATCCAGACTTCCCAATGGGATTCACGTGAAGAGGTTTATTGTTGTGCTCATCTAGCAGAGTAGCCAGACCTTAAGTATGATCTGAGAAGGAAAGAAGTTCAGTAGCAGCTGGGAGCAAGAAAAAAGTATTTCATGAGTTGGACAAGGGAAAAAATATGATACAAATTAAGTTCAGAACAAAATCAATGCATGGAAATCGAGCGCATCCAAGACAGTTAAAGGAGACATCAAGGAAGTTACTAACCAGAATGATACGGGGAGAAATGCAAAAAACCACAGAAGATACGGCTGCTTTTTTTTTTTTCTTTTTTTCACTTTTGTGAGGTTGCAACTTCAAAAGAAACCCACGAAAACAAAACAAAATGTTCCTCCCTCCCGCTGAAGTGATTTTGCCATAGGTACCCATGTTCTTTTTATAATTTTGTCCTCTGGAGGGTTCGATTCCTCCTAAAGCTCACTCCAGGCAGCCACTCAGGCTCGTTCGCCTCAATGATTAGCAAGAGGCCTGCGGTGCACTGAAATATTGCAAGGAGCCTGTAGAGAAACTCATTGTGAGCCAAACAGGTTACTGCCTTGGCAGGATTCCTCTGACTGGTTTGTGAAGATAAAAGGAGGATAGGTAAAGGTTAGTATTTCAAAGCAAATGTCTTGGATCTTAAAATATTTGGTGAAATTATTCAAGAATAGTTCATTCATGTGAAAGTAGTTTCTGTGTATTGCTGTCAAGGTCAATGAAAGCTAAAGTCTGATGCTGGCCAAGCAAGCAAAAACTGCCTGTGGGCTCCCCTAGCTTACATACCTGGCGACTCTGAGCTTGACATAGTAAAGTCTACAGGGAGCAGGATCAGGAACTCTCAGGCTTTCTTGGGTCAGCTCTATTGTTGGTTTAAGTTGGGCTAAAAACCCCACTGTCATCAGGAGGGTCACAGCTCATGCTTCAGGAGTGCTGATGGGACTCTCTGGACCCTCACTCCGTTCAGGCTCAGCAGCTCCTTCGTCCCCAGCTGCCCACCCTGTGCCAGAGGCTGGCAACCCACCAGGCTCAGACCTCTTGACCACTGCAGCAGACATCAGTCGATGGTGTGCGGGTCCATCAGTCAGCTGGTGGATGGTATATGAAATATTTGGCTCCTCTTTCAACACAAAATTAATGTTTAAACAACCAAGTTTTCAAAAAGGCTGATGTGTAAGGTAGTGAGATGTGGGGATCCTGCCAGCTCTCAGCTGTGCCGCAGTTGCACCGAGCCAGGGATTTTGACAGAATTCTGCTGCTGTGTCTGAACACAACCAGTGCACGTTGCGTGACGCAGCAGCTGGTTCTGGCTGGTTATCCAGGACCACTAACACAACCCTGTTTACGGGGGCTGAACGCTTTTGGGAACCAGCTTCTACTTAGTCGTAGCTAATGCCCTCTCAGCCTGAGCAGACTGACTGCCAGCACCTACCAACCATGTCTTCTGAAGCCCGTAGCTCAAAGCATGAAAACCTCTGCTAAGTATCTGTGTAAGGAATAAATGCAAACATTTGTGGAGGCTTAGCAGGTCCTGTTCCTGATCATCCAATTCTTTGTTTAAGATCTGCATGCCAAGTTGTCGTGTAGAAGTGCTCAGGCTTCTGCAGCTTATTGAAGAGAAGACGGTAAGGAAAGGTCATTAGCAAAATTACATTCCTTGAGTAAAGGAGGAAAGGCAGAAGAGCTAGGCATTCAGTGGGTTTATTCACTATGACTTTGGCAAGTGCGGGCAAGCTGAGATTGTCTTATCATTTCATACAGTGTGGTAAGTGTTTTAGACTTAAATTTTAGAGATTATTACCTGCGAGCTGAAAATACCCGTTGATATTCCCTTACTGAAGGGATATGTCTGCATCTGAGTACAAAACAATCCTCCTGTGATGTATTTATCTCTGACTTTGAAGGTGAAAGAAAAGGTGAATAATCTATTGGACTTGACAGTAATTTGGAAACCTTAGTACATGTAATTCACTGGAAATTAGAAGCGGGTTTCTTTGTTGATAGGCAGTGATCTTGGGCAATTTGGCAATTCAGTATGCATCCATACTGTTTTGGCATTTCCTAGCTTTCTGAGGGGATCAGATGTGGACATCTGCCATCCAGTAAAGGAACAGGAAAGGGTATCTAGTCATAACTGGCATTGCTTTTCAGCCACTGGTGTTTAGTAAAGCCTGTTTGACATGTAATTCTCACAGAAGCCCCATGCATGGTGTTTTCTGAGGCATCTGTGAAGCTGGGTATGCACCGAGTCGGTGTTGGACCAGCACGAACAAGCCTGCACTCAGTGCAAGAAAATAGGTGCAGGAGTATGACTGCAGGTGCCGTTCCCCTCCCCATGAAGCAAAGGAGCTGCTCCTTTGGTGGATGGGGTAGGGGGAGAAAATTGGGCTACATCTTCAGTGTCAGTTTGAATCTTGTCTTTGTTTCCTGCTATTTTGATGCCTGGATTTTGTAGCACGCTGTGTGATTTTACCGGGCTTGTGAAACGTACATACTCCAACTTAAAAATCTGCATGTTCCCATCTGTACCCTGCGGATATCTCAAAAGGGGGGATTCAGAAACTGGGGGAAGAAAGGTTTCATGAATTTTGCAAACTTTTTCCTTTAAGTGCTTTTTTTTATACTTGAGTGATGCTTACGAATTACTTACACCATCCGCTATAATTTAATGTGTTGCACAATAAAGAGTATCTGCTGTTCTTTGTGTATTTCAATACCAATGCTTTCCTTATCTATTTTCCCCAGCTTGCCATTTCGTGCAGTAGAGGTTCTGTCATGTGATATTACTCCACGCAGAGGGAAGTCAGAGCAGCCCTGCATGCTGCTTTACACCACTGGTAAGCAATCAGAGGATTTGCTTTGGTCATAAATGCAGTTTCACAACATGCAACTCTCCTCTCTCTTGCATGTTCAACATGGCATTTCAACACCTGAAAATTCAGTGGTTGTCAGCTGAATCAGGACTCAAGTTAATAGCTTGTGTATTTCTTTGAAATAATATTTTCAGCCCTAATATTGATTTGTAGGCACTCCGAACTACACTCGCTTGTAAATGTGTGTGTGCAATTTCTATTAACATCAATGATGATACCATTTGCACACCGAGTGAAGGGTAGACTGTATTAGTTGTCTTCTAGATTTTACTGTTATCGTGCAAACTCAGCATAGTGTTTTTCACACACTCGGAGACCTTTGCAAAATTAGGAACTGTTGCTTTATAAATATTCATGTTTCAGGCTGTTGTATATGTATTGTCAAACCGTTGTATCACAGACAATACCTGCATACATCAGTTACCTAATTTTTACCCCTGCGACTCTGTACCTGTTTTACTATTCTTCTGAAATATTTTGTGAGAGGAAAGGAAAATAAGGAATATCTCAGGACAGACTCATGCTACAGAGTAGAATCATCTTGCCTAATTTTAAGAGATTTATTTTAATTTGTCTTTTAGCTTTGTCCTCACTGGGTAGCTCATTATGTCTTCAGATAGTTGTCTAAAATAGGTTTCTATCTGTATGTGGAAAAGGAGTCTAGACGCTCAGTTTTTAAGTGGTTTGAGTTCTATAAGAGGAACCCCTTTCTTATGTCCCTGCAATGCTCCTCATCAATTAACAGTTTTCCTTCCACCCCTTCACCCTATATTTTTCCAATGCCTTTAACTTCAGATGCAGGTTTGGGCCCCCTTCCAGGAGCTGTACTTCTCAGTAATGGGTGTGATTTGTCTCGTGTGGCAATTCTGAATAAAATTACCAATAACATACTTGCATTCAATTAAATCTGCTCCAACATACACATCATTTAGCCACTCAATAGGGAAATCCTCTCTGCCACATCCAAGGAACAGTGATCGATACATGCTCACTAGTAACATGTCTGCAAATTTCAAAACACTGTAAGGAGTAAGGTGATGTAGATGACTTTGTCTTAGTAAATCGTAGTCTGACAGCTTCGTTTAGCCATAATCAATTCCCATCCCTGTTGTTCAAAGACAAACTGTCGAGCGATTTAGTTGCTTCCGACTCAGTGTCAGAAATCATGAAGCGTCCTGTTCTTGGGAGAGAAACAATCTGGACATGATCAGAAAATGAGTGGGACACGTTGTCTCAGGTTACATTGAGAAAAAAAGTCACAATCCAGTCTGGGGATGAACTAAATGGGTACTCTTACCTCTTAAAACAGCATGCACTGGCACAGGCAGGATAACATTGTGAAAACGAACAAACAGCTTATCTGCAGAAGGGAAGTTTCAGCTTTGTACGTGCATGTCAGGAAGCTGTGAGAGGTGACCTACGATTCTGCCAAAGAGTTCCGTGCAGGAAGGCGTGGAGTTTGGCTGTGAAAAGGTCAAGTAAGGAGCTGTGTGAGTGCAAGGCAAGTCCCGTCATCTGGGCGTACAGAGCTTCACCTGTGTCCCTGCCTCTGCAGAAGGTAGGCAGGTGGGAAAACAGGGGAAGCCTTTCCTCTGCATGCGCTCACCGGCCGATGCACTGAAGGCAGCGTGGGGCGAGTATGCGACTAAGAGAGATGATAGCAGAGTCTGCCTGGGGGTCCTTAGCAAGGCTGGGCCATTAATACTGCGTGTAGGCACCCGTTTTGGCCAGTGCTGGGAGGGAAAGAAAGGTGAAGCTTTCTTGTGCTTTCACTTTAGATGTGGAGGTCAGGCTGCACTTGCATTTGGACACCGCGTATTATTGAGTTGAAACATGGGCTGAGGCCAACGTATGAAATACTAGATAAAGCCCTGTGTTGTACGCGTAACTTGATTAATGCCTACCTCTTTTCCTAATAAACCAGCCTCCTGCCTCCTAGTGAGCAGGTAAGGAGTGGAAATAAAGTCGCCTTTATGGTTGGAATAAAATGACTAGGATGACAAATGTGGGTCAGGATCTGTCAGAGTTCACAAAAGATGCAGAACCAATCAACCTGATTTCCTCAGCTGTGAATACCCAAGTCAGGCAAATGTATAATGCATCCAGCTCGCTCTAACGTGTATGTGCAGCCTCCATGCTGGGACTACACTCCAGGCTTTTGAAGTTTAGCCAGTAGCCACTGTATTTCTGGTTGTTTAGCACTTGCTAAAGAGGAGCTCAGTAGTACCGGGATGAATTATAATTTTTGCCTTGGGAAAAAAACAGAGAAAACAAAAACCTAACCAGACCAGTGGAAAGCCATTTGGAATAAGTATTATTTTATAAAGGAAAGACCTAAAAAGATCAAACGTGGGTTTTTTCTTCACAAATTGAAGTGTGACCTGAGAAACAGTACAGGTTTGTAAAGGTTTGTTGAAGTAGGAGGTATGTGTAAGAATGGATCGAAAGGAATTAATGGATGGAAAATGAAGCACATGGAGAAATCAAAAACAGCACAAAGGTTTAAGCACTCTGTGTGATGGATGCTACTAGTGTGGAATGAAGCAGATTTTACAGATGTCTTTGGTGCTTCATAATATGTCTAACTATAAAATCCCTTAAGAATATTTACAAGTTTTCCTTCTTTCCTGCCTTCACTCTCCTCTTCTCTTTTCCTGCAACTGGTTGATACTTTTTTGGGGGGAGGGGCTGGTTTTAGACACATTAATTGTGGGTTACACAGTTTGCTTCACTTGCCATTTCAGGAGGCTGCATCAACATCCCACCTGGTAGTGTGGTTTGCAAGCAGTTTTGCAACCTTTCCATTCTGCTCCCTTATTTTTGTTACACACGGTGTAATGATGTCATGTGACATTTTAAGTCTGAATCGGTATTCCTTGTGGTATCTCCTCAGGCCTGTTATGCTTTGGATGTTTGCGTTACCTGTTCAGACACCCACGCATGGTGTGGTTATTTTCATTTGTCACTGAATGCAAGCTGTAAGCCGGATGTCACAGGAGTATGTTTAGAACTTCCATTGATCTCTTCACTACAAATAATCATTATAGCTGCAAAACAAATAGTGGATCAAAAATGTGGGAACATAGGCCAGAAGATGCTGCTCACTTTTCCTTCTGAAATGCACGACGTGCAGATTTGAGGTATAATATATAAATGGCTGAGAGGTTTTTAACAAGAAAACAAGGTGGGGTGTCCTTAGGTAAGGACTGTTTGGGAAAAAAACTAGCTCCGTGTCTTTGGTTCTTTAAAAAAAGATACAGGCAGCCTTGGAAAGTTGGTTGGCTTGTGTGATTCCTCAGCACTAACACAGTATTCTGTAAATCCCCTGCTGCAGTTTTCACTAAACACAGGTTTTTCCTTCTGAATACTGTTGCTATGCGACAGTCGCACCATTTGCTGGTTCCACCCCAGAAATGGCTGCATCCTACACAGACAGTTTGAGGTATTTGTAGACACGTCCCATGTTCTGTGAGATATCGTGTAAAACTTGTTCTTATGCTGTTGTTTAATTGTATGTGTTAGCGATTTGTTGGGAGAAACCTGAGTTTGGGAGAAGACTTATTTGAAAGTTTAAATCAAAACTACGTTAGATTGCAATATCCGGATTGAAACATCCTAAATCCTGGGTCCTTGCGCCCCTTTAATCCTTGGCCTTACTTAAGAGAAAGGAAAATTTCCAAGATCTGGTCCAATCTGAATGTTGTTTTTATGGGAAGGAAGGTGGTTCAGTGCTTCCCTGCAGATTCTGGTTCCGATCTCTTCCTTCCACAGATTCCTTGGGTGTAATCCTGGGTGAGTCACAGGGGGCATGTCTGTGTCCACGGTGGGGATGGAGCTGGCTCCAGCGCTGCTCCTTGGCATCTAGTCCTCTTCGAACAAGCCTTGCTGAGAGTCTGAGTTCAAAAATAGCCCAGCCTGAGCACAGGCAGCCTCATGTCTGGGAGCATGAGCTGTCACAGCTGCATGTCGCTGCACCGTACAGAGGATGAGGTTAGGGCAGTGCTAGCTCGGGGAGGTCTGCACTTTGTGCTGCTCCAGACAATCTACTCCGCCCTTAATATCTCTCTACTTTGGTCCTTCCTCTGTAAAAAGATTTATTTCCTTTCTTCGGGAGGTCTTCTAAAGATAAATGCATTGACGAGGATGATGCAGGTAGCCACTGCAGTACTAGAGAATTATTTATGTATCTGCGGGTTTTAGATGTAGATGATTGCTAGTTGAATCTTGTCCTTACAGAGCCAGGAATGCTTTCAGGTCCTTCCTAGCAAAAGTTCTGATGCTCTTTAGAAACTGGTGGTTTACCTGTTTAAAATAATTGTTCACAATAATTCCTGTCCAGAAGAAATATGTAGGACATAAGCAGCATTATCTAATAGCGGCGTGCAGTGTACCATGTTGTCTCTGGCTCTGCCAGCTCCGTACCATTGGCCAGGCGCTTTCTGCCCTAGTGGTGTGCCTGCTAATGATGACGGTGCTGTATCAGTAGCATCGCACGGCCTTTGAAAAGGGGGGAAAAAAATGTTTGTTGAGTTCATGCCATCACATCACGATTGTTTTGGGATAATTATTGAATACACACAAGAGCAGCAATTTTTTTTCCCCTGCAAATGAACTGTAGTTGATGTTGCGCTATTTTGGTTTTGTTTTCTGCATTCCTCAGTAAGTGCAGCTCCTCTGAGGCTTGAAGTGAGACAAAACTGAACCAAAGTGACTTTGTTTTCTCTGTGTAAGAGGATGGACGCTGAGTGATAATGACATATTTTGCGTGTGAGCAGCAGGTGCGAGACCAAGTGTCTACTGCGGATTAAAGTAAATATGTTTTTTTCTATATTTAACTGATATGTGACAAAGAAACGATGTTTAAATGTCACTTTCCATGGGTTTTTTGTGTGTCTGTAATTATACATTCTAATGTGCCAAGTAGCTAGTCACTGAAGTTCAAATTTACATAGTAAAGTTGTGCATAACAAGACAAACAAGATACAGTCTAGCATTCATCTCAATGCATCTGGGCTGCCTCCACCCAGCAGTTACACTACCAACAAATGAATGTTTTCTGCTTTCTTGAGTTCACATAAATAGCTGTAAATTCCTATAATTAACTATGATAAGTCACTCCCCACTATTAAAACAAAGACGTGTTTGTTTATCGGTCGTACTTGTATCCACCACTCTTAACATTACAGTGTCGACTGATGTTTTTTCACTGTGTTAAACAAAGCAGAAATATTCCTGTTGGGCAATGCCAGAGTCCCAAGAGCAGCCTCAAAAGCAGGAGCACCAGGCTGTTGCCTGCTGAATGCTCCACTTCTCTGCTGATGGCTGTTTCTTTTCCTTGCCCCTTACCGCATCCCCCTGCCCCCAAAAGGCAGTAGCGTTTAGGTGGGCAGTTAAGGCACTGGGGGGCAAGACACAGCTTGGGAGCGGAGAAGTGAATGCAACTGAGATATCGAGATGAGTTAGTTCTTACAGGGCCTAAAAATAAAGCAATTCCTATGAACATCTGATTTTCCATGTGTCAAACCTACGTTTAGTCGTAGGCTATTGGTGGCAAAGCTGGTCCAAACTTTACTGCCTACATTATGGTTTTGTGAGGTTCAACTAGATTGATAGTGATATAAAAAATATTTGTGACACTTTTCTGCTGAAATCAATTTGGTTTGGGGGGAGGGTGATTTTTTTGTTCAGTGGTTTTGGGATGATTTTTTTTTGAGGCTAAGGGCACCAAATTTTGCCCCAGAGCCTCACTTTTCTTCTTAATCATGCATTTATTTTATAAGCCTAGTCTCAGTGCTTAGTGGAAACTCTGCTTCACTGATTTCTTCTATCCAATGTCTTCTGTTTACTGGGGGCTGTGCTCAGGTTGTCTCTGCTATGGCCAGACATGTTTTTCACAGCTTTTAAGTTCTCAGAAGCAATACATTGTAAGAGATGCTGACCACAGAACTAAATTAGGCACCCAAATTACAGCTCCCATGAAATACTGAATAGGCGGAGGTAAGGGGGTAGGAAATATGACAGTGACAGTTTTGTTTTGCCTAAATTTTCCATGGAGAGGTATTTCGTAAGTTATGTCGAATTGGAAATCTGGTCATGTATCTCCCTCTGCATGGGAATGAGATCTTCTGTGGTCTACAGTTTACTTGGGAGTGGATGTGCACTAGGGGCAGGATGCTGGTAGCCAGAAATGGAGGTCATTCTCTTCTCTGGCATCTTTATACCATCCTCTTCCCAGCACGTGGGCCTGTTAGTTGTGCTATGAGTGTAGTCAAAGATTTGCTTTTTAGAGAAACTAGCTGTAACACAGAACCTTGTATCTGCTGGCTGAAAGAGATTAATAGCTGACCATCTGAAACAGCAAGGATGCTCAGCAAGTGCATTGTGAAATTTGGGGGCACTGATGGTTTAGTGGTTGTTGGTCATCAAAAATGAAATTATTTTCTTTTAAGTTGGTTTCTTTGGATAGTAGCAGTAAGTCTTTCCCTTCAGGTTTTAAAAGCAGACTATATGTAGCTGTTTCCTTCCTTATGGATTTTGTTATACATAATTACCATGCATGAACAGCAGAGCACATGGATTATACAGCAAATTCTGTTTTAGCCATGCAAACTCCCAGTGACACTGTGGGCTCTAACAGCTGTGAAAATGTGATTACAGACTTTCATGTTAATATTGGGTGCCTTAAAGACTGCTGAAGCCTGTTCCCAGGTCAGCAGAACAAGAACAGACGAGGTAAGACTTCCTTAAAACACAGAGATGGTGTAGAGGATTTTCTGTGAAAAACAGAGGAAATGGAAACCATAAAGTTTATTATAGTGCTTGAAGAGTTAATTCTTACATCTCCACCCCAGACCAATGCACAAGTCACTCCTGTGTTCCCAGACTGTCCTTATCGCTTGACGTCTTGTGATAAGTTATTAGTATCGCACTTACGTTGACATTTACGGGCTCCAAACTAGTTCTAGCCTCATGATAGTAGGTGCTGTGTATAATATGTGGCAAGAGACATAATATGTTGTAGCATTTTGAATGAAGACAAAAGGTAAAAGACGAAGCCATCATTCCTCATTTTACATGGAGAAACTGAGGCACAAGGGGATGCAGTGATTTGCCCCAGGCTACCCCAAAAGTCTCCATCTACCAGAGATGGCTGCTCACACCGTGAAGGGTGGCTGGCGAGCAACTGCCTGTTGCTGAGCTTTTACATCCTCTAATGGGTAGAGTCAGCATGTGGAGCTCAGCCTGGAGCTGAACAGTTTGTTTTTAAATAGAGCTTATCTTCCTGAAATAAATGCAGTCTCCTTTCCTGCTCCTCTCTAAGAAATGTATCGATGGATCAATGGAATTTTTCAGCTGTAAACTCTCTGACTTTGAATAAAAACAGTTGAAGGGGTTGTTTAGAATTTCTGCCTTTTATTTTAAGTCCTGGTTTCATATTCTTTCCAGGAGGGAGAATAGAAACATGACAGTTTGTGAACATGAGCTTTTTTCTCCTCCCAACTCTAGGCTAGCCCTGGGACCAACTTATTTCACATGAGCTTAGTACAACTGTAAAGGAAGAACTAAGAAAAAGGCCAACAAACAATAGAGCGTAGCAAAAACCCACTTAAAATATTACAGCTCAAAATACCGCAGAGCCTCATTTGTCTGTAATCCAGCTCTATTTAATGGAATCCCTTGCGTCCAATTCACCTTATATTTTTATTAATCTTTGTGATTTTCCCTAATGATCCTGTTATAAAGACATCACAGCACATGGCACAAGGACAATGCACATAAAAAGTTAAGAACGCATTTAACTACCGGCCATTGATTAGGGTTCTTGATGAGCTTAAATACTACCTGGGAAAGGCTTTCTATCAAATTCAATTGGCTGCAGATGCATTAAGCTTAATGAAAGTCAAGATTTGGGTATATATGGATCTTTTTTTTCCTAGAGGAGATGCCCTTGCCGAAAGAATATGAACGCTTGCTGTCCAACCTCCTACCCCAGTGGGAAGGGGTGGCAAATGGCAAAGTGTGTGACACCCCCCAAGCTCGGACCCGATTCCCATTCCACTTAATTTGCTTTAAATCAGGAAAAATACCATTGACATCGATGAAATTGCACTGGTCTTGGTAGTTCTTGTGATCCACAGGTGTAAAGGAGATGAAAGATACTATCTTTTGTTAAGATCTGGGAAAACGTCAATCTGGGGGATCCAGCAGCAGGCTTCGGGGAGGGAGAACAGCATGCTTTTCTCCAGGTTCTGGAAGAATTCAGGAACTGAGGCCAAGTCATAGTAAAAGGCTCCACCAGACCTCAGGTGGGATGTGTGTAGTGTGCCAGATGCTCCATGGTAATCACATAGAGCACTGTGTGGTGAGCAGAAGGATTTTGGTCTTCCCATGACCATCCTGCTGTGACAGTGAGCTAAGCTACATCCCGCTGACCAGGAATAGATATGAAAAGTTACTGCAGAGTAAGAACATGCTGCAAACCTCTATGTTAGTCTGCCGTGAGAAGGGACTAAGTTCGCATCGCCAGCCCCCTACTTGCAGTTTAACCACAAGAGCATCATTTGTCAACGTTGGTTTGTTCTTTTGTGAAATTTCTCAGATAGTCACAGGGTCATTCTTTCAAACAGAAATACAATATTTTGTCTTTCTTAAAATGCAGTTCATCCTAATATGACAAATACCCTTCTAAAGAAAGCCTGTATTCCCCCTATGTCTAAGAGGCACAATTTCATAAGGACTTCAGAGGCTGCAACGTGTGAATCCTCTGTCCACCTCTTCCTGGACTGTAGTGTAGTCTTCAGCTTCCAAACTTGTTCTTTTCTGCTCTCCAGACTTACGTAATTTACAGTAGTTTGCATACTGCTTACCACACATATTTTGCTTGGCACAAATTTTTCCAAAACCTTTCCATAAAACTAAAAATATAACACACTGAACAAACTGCTCCATTACCCAAAGAGACGAACTTATTACTGAAACTCAGGAAAGTATATTGCGAGGTATTCATTTTAGCTTCAGCTTCTGTCATAAAATTCTGAAAAACAAAAAAATCTCAAACATGCAATTAAAATAATTGTAGGTGTGTGAATGCCTGCCTCCAAGCAAGGAATTTAATAATACATTAAAACCTTTATTTTTGATTCTAGCAAAATATACAATTATATCCATACAAGCTGCCATTGCATCACTTCTTGAGTTCATGGAGGAAACTTCACCTACTGCTATTTCTGCTACATGGCATGGTATTATTACAATTCTTACTAATTTAACAGAGCAGTGTGCTCTCCAGTACACTGAACTGAAAATGACACACGCTTTCCAGTAAGATTGTATTTACTATTGATTTATCTTGCCCTAGAGAGTTCTGGTTAACATTCCAGTGATAATTGACCCTGCTTTATTTAACTCTTTCAGAAGTGCATCCTCAATCTCAACAGTGCTAGAAAACATACTGATACTAGATACTAGAAAACACTGAAAGACTAGTTCCAACAATAAGTTTGCAGGAGGCTGATTCATACAACATTCATAATGTCCACAATTTATAAGAAAAACAGAAGTGTCAGGGTACGGTATGATTAATTAGCTCATTAAAGTAACAGAGAATTTCTAGGTCTAGATGAGGGAGAAAGTGTCATCTAAACTTTCTAAGTACTGCCTTTGTTCTGTTACAAGCTTACAATTAGCGATGCTTTAGTGGGCATCTCTTAAATAGTTACTGTTGCCTACACTGGAAGAGGTACAATTTCATCATATTCCAACAGATGCAGTGCGAATTAATATTCTTGTACTATTCTAGTCCATGGTAGTTTCTGCTGCTGCTTCACCAAGATCCCTGTAGTGCCCTAAAGCTTTTTACCTTGTGTCAGTCCATGTAATGAAGGATAGTGCCTCAGCCTACAGACTGTGCTTTGTGGGGGTGACTCGGATATCTTAAAATATAATTTGAAATGCTCCCATTTAAAAAAAATTATGAGTTGAAATGATCAACAATCTTGAAATGGTAACTCGGTATGCCTGGTCTTCATTGTGGAGCTGTCGCTGGTGTTGGGCATTTACTGCAGAGATGGGAGCGTGTGCATCCCTGCTGTTACTTAGCGTGTTAAGAAGATTAAATAGAAAACACAACATTTACTTGTGGCATTAAAAAAAAGTTTATTCTTGAATTGTTTGGAGGGGATGATAGTTCTTGGCACTGTTCTTTCTCTAATCCTCCTTTTTTCAAGAACTGTACGCAGCATAGCCATTCCTGAACACTTGAGTGACCTAGAGACATGTCACAAGTGAAGCTGCACCCTTGGGGCCTTCATCTGTGAGCTCCGACACCGCAGGTGGATGTGTGTGGCGTTCAGAGCAGCCCTAAGAGTTTGGGTTTGCTGACTTAGTCCGGAGAGAATGAGCACATACAGGCCTTGAACTGTAAACATGTACGCGAATACAATTAGTCATGCACAATTTCATCTCTCGTCATGTTCGTGTGGGTTAGTAAGTCAGAAAGCTCCTTCCCATGGTCTTGGTGCTAGATCAGCTCGGGTCCCTAAGCGGAGTGAGCAGGTGGGGCACCAGCAGATGGCATCCAAGAGTGCCCGTCCCTGGGGGACAGCTCCTGACCACAGCCAAAACTGCCCTCCCCACCTTTCCTGAAAACTCTTTGGGGTCTCCTGCTTCCGCCGTGCAACAAGTCACCTTCCACATCCTTCTTTAACTTGCTGCATTACTACTTGCAAGATTTTGGAAATGCTGCCTTCCAAATTAGCTATTGATTCCTTTAGAAACGGGCCTGGTAAAGGGTGATGATTCTGTCGGCGTTGCCTCTGTTTTGTATCCAGGCAGCTCCAGGCATGAGTGTGATTTTGTTCCTGCTGTGCCCTCCCACATAGGTGGAACTGCATCTGGATGTGTTTGAAACAGCTGCACTAATAACAAAGAGGACTTTACCCTCTGTTAGCCCCAGGCCCTTAAACACTGCAGAAGTCTAGATCTTGATTCCCAACAGAAGGATTAGACATGTGACTTCTGTTGTACGTAGTATATTTATACATAGGTCAGCTTTTTCCGCAGATGTAGGATCATCCCTTTCTTTGGAGGCTGTGGAGCATTGGCTCAGCTTGAGTAAAACCTAAAGACAGCAGATGCCTTAGCCAAGATATTTGCTGCTCAATGCTATTGACGTTCAAAACTGCAGTGTGTCGGTTTGCCAGAGAGACAGAGGAGGTGGATGACACCTGAAAGACACTTGGGATTATCCCATGGCTCCGCCGTTGCCCTGAGGAGCATGATTCCACTTCCAGCAGTGATGCCCTACTTCATCGCACTGGGCTTACTTGGCTAATCCCAGAGGTGGCAGCCATAAATACTGATAATTAACGCTGACAGTTAATACATGCAATGTGAAAAATAATTCCTCTTGCCTCCCTCTTGAAGCTATCCAGTAATTACCATGATCCCTGTTTTGCGTAATCGCAGTATGTGCCACTCGTTTGCTCTCCTAACCAACAGTAATCTTCAGCGGTGGTAATGCACGCTGGGTTGCGTACGTGCCTGGATCAGCCAGCTGTCGAGATGCCAAGCAGGCGCTTATGCATGGCAGCGCTACGGTACTGTTACTTAAAACACAAAACCATGATCTGAGAGATGGGGCAAAGTAAGGGCAGAGCCTCCCTCCAGGCTTGCTGCTGTCCTCCTGCAGGTGCATCAGTGTGGCACACGTTACTGGGCCAGGAAACCGTCATAAAGTGTCTCTGTCCCATCGAGCTGCTCCTTCCCATTCACTCCCACCCCACTTTCATGGCTCGTTGCCGTCAACATGGCCACACGGCAGCCTGCATCACCAAAATGATGCCTCTTGGAAATCGCCCTTGTTTGTAGGGGAGGGAGCAGAAGCAACTGACACTGGCTCTGACACTGGAACTGATGCATCATGCAGCTACACCCAGGTTTCTGTCTCTCTCTCTCTTGTGTCTTATCCTCACCTTCAGTTCAGCAAGAGTCGGGTCGGGCGGCGAGGGAGGGTTAATGTGAAAAAGCAGAGAGCGGCGTTGCTCCCAGGATCGTCCCAGAGGCGACAGGATGGCTTGCTTCAACACCTTCAAATATCGTTGAGATGGACTTTTTAAATTCAAATTATGTAATGTGTTTGGGGCCTATTTAAAGTATACATTATCGACAGCCCTTACATTTGATAGTATTAGTAAGTATTTAGGGGATTTTTTTAAAGGCAAAGTATTGACAGAAAAGACTGTAACAGCTACTTCTGGGCCATTACAATTTATCTTCTAAATCAGTCTGGCTTTATGGTTCACTGACATGTTTCACCCTATTACCTACTAAAGGGTGGTTAATGACAATGTGTGGCTACACACGATACTAGAGCGTGTGTGACACAGCACATCTATGATGCAAAGGCCTGGCAGGGAAGTGCTCCTCTGAGGAAAGCTGTTCGCAGCAGGTCTTTGCAGGGCTGGGTCTTAATTGCTACATAATAGAATAATACGTTGAATTTGACCCCTCGCAGTGATGTCTAAGCTTGCAGATGGGTCAAATTGTGGTAAACCTTGGGTGAAGTACAAACCCTGGCATTACAAGCTTCCATATAGTAACTGGGGGGCAAGAGCTACAGTGGGTAGTAAGTGGCCTGGCTCTGCTGACAGCAGTGGGGAAGCACAGGTCGGTACTTGCTGTTTCTGGGCGATGCAGAGCTTTCTCCTCAAAGGCACCACTTTCAATTCAGCCCTAGATTAGTCATGAATGGAGGTCATTTTAGGGTTATTTGAGTGTGTGGGTAAAACTAGTCGGTTACAAACAGCAGAGTCACAAATAGCATTCACCTCTACAGGGGTCCTAATTGGAAATGTTTTCGGAAGCAAGAGAAAATAAGGACACAGCACTGCCCAAAATAACCCCGGTCTGTAAATAATATAAACTTGATGTCTTGATCCTTACTGGTCATATTCTGGTCACCAAGAACATTCCTGGGGTTTTGTTGCTTTTGCATTTTTTCTTATTGAAATTAAAAGCAATTGATATGCACCTGAAGTCAGCTGTCTCCTGCCAAAAGGCATTTTCTTCTTCTTTATCCAGAGAATTGTTTAGAGTTGGGCTTTCCTTCTCCCCTCCCGATTCCAAAGCACTCCAGGAGCAAAATGGATGTGGATTCGCTCACCCGTAGCAGAGCCCCACCTTTCCGAGGCGAACTCGGTAGACTTTCACACACATATAATGGCCCAGGTGTGAACAACAGAGTGAGGTTTTCCCTTGAAAACATTTCATTCCCAAGGGACAGGTGTGCATCGCCACCTCTTTTAACTTCTGGCCACCAGTACTAGAGACCTTTTCTGGAAGCAGCCGGCAGAGAGGCTGAGTTGTGCCGAGGCCTGTCTCTTGTTCTTTCAGCAGTGAGCTACCTTTTCACAGCCATCTTTTCAATTGCCGGCTATCTCCCATTAATCCTCATCTTGCCCTGTGGCATGACTGAGTTGTTTGGACCGTAAGGGCTGTTCTGTTTCCACCGCAAGCCATCCTGCCAGGATGCAGGGCTGCTTCGGACAAGCGAGACCGTTTTCTCCTCTTTTTGTTTGCACTAGATTTCCTGCACCCCCAGCGAGTGCCGTTCAGTCCCTCGGTTAACATTTACACTGCAATCAGCATCCTGCGCCCTGTTCTATTTTCTGCAGACATGTAAATAGAAGCCTTTTGTAAACTGCGTTTAATGATAGCGCCGTATTATGGGTTGTCTAAAACAGTGTCAAGGGATCCTGTTTCCTTTTAACTTCACCATTTGGCTAAGGTGTAATCTACAGTACGTCAACACAACACATCTCTCTATTGAGTGTTGAGGTGAGATACAAAGCTTTCAAAGCAGGCAGATTCTTTTACTGTTTCTTGGTTTCCTCAAGCACTTTGTACATGAAAGATTGTTTCCTTATCTCTTGGAAAAGCTTTTGGATGAAATTAACCCCAGTCTAGAGGGTCAGCCTAACGGCCTCTGTACTACTTAAGTCCTACTTAGAGCCTATTCTCAGCGCTTAAATTGGATTTGTATGGTGCACAAGGTGCATTTCCCTCTGTGGATAGGTAAAAATTAAAGATATCGTAATTTGTACTTAGTAATGAATTCAGTTCCTGCCCGGATCTATTTTACATGGCTTTGAGGGGGGGGGGGGGGGGGGGCGGGGCAGGTAATTCTGAAGAAGGAAGTCACTAACTGCATACAGCTTTCAGAGGCTCTCCAGCAAACACGAGAAACTGGGCTTGCCTGAAGAGGAGCCGCTCGCCCCTGCTGCCGCCGCCAGCCGTGCTTTGTGTCGGGGAAGTGCTCACGTTATCGCAGGTGCTGATAGCACACGGGGAGCAGCAGGAACAGGGTTTGCCACCAAAGGCCCCGGTCCCATGCGGCTGGCCTAGGGGAGTGCAGCCTTAGGCTCTTGGGGGTGATGTACCCTGGGGCAGCTGGCAGTGAGAAACCTCAATTTGCAGCAAAATTCAGGGAAGCAACTGCAGCTGCTCTCCAGACACTTCTGAAAGAGAGATGTTGATGGCTTCTCATGTCACGTTTCCCCTTTCAACCCCTGCAGCTGAATTACACAGCTCTGTGTTCAACTAGAAGAAATTTAGAAGAAATCTGTTGGGAACCGCAGATTAAACTGTCTCAATCTACAAGTACATTTGATATTGGAGGAATAGTCTCAAATGTCTCTTCCTTTCTTGAGAACTCTAGGTAGGGCTATTCATTGTTTGATATCAGAGCAGAATAAATCCAAAATGCTACCCTAACGTGACGCTGTGGACATGACTGGTTAGGTACAGGTATATATGGGAGAATCAGGCCTCAGATGAACACTGAAGGGACCTAATAGGACATTTCTCCACCCTGGTTTTCTCCAGCTGACTTTGTGGTCAGCTGGGGCAGGTTGCTGCCTACTGCCTGTGGCGTACCTATGTTTCAGCTAGAATATGGTCCTTCTGTTACCAATTAAGTCAGCCTGGCACTTGTCAAGTTCTAAATTCAGGTTGTCATTTTGGACATTTATAAATGGAAACAAAGCTGTGTTTCTCCATCGTGCTTCTAAATAAGTTCAAAAACAATGCTAACTCCATTTTAAGCATCGACTCCACCCAGCAATCTTATTTCCCTTTTTGGTAAATTGATCTTTCTGTTATAATGTGCGGCCTCAGAAGTTTCAATGATAGAAAATCACTTTCCTCTTCCACCTTAGGATCTGTGAAGCTAACCTTGCTTGACCACCTAGTTCAGGAAGTTCATCTGAATGTAGTAGAGGTTGAATAAGGGACAGTTGCGTTGTAAGTGGTTTGAGTTATTTCTCGATGTCTGTGGTTTGGTTCCAACGTCAGCTATGGAATTAGGAGCCTCATCTCAGAAAGGATGAGTGCTGCTATGGGCCAGCTTAAATCATTTCTGTCTCAGTGTGGTGAAGAATTAGTAAGACCAAATTCTAGTACTAGTTTATTGGTGCCGGTGAATCCTTTTCTAAGAATTCAGTCTGTGTACTTTATTAGATCCAAATAAAATTATAGACGGGTAGTTAGCACATCTGGGGAGGTACTCAACTCTTTCAAGGATCTGGTCTTTACAGCGTGCTTATGATTGTATCCAGAATCTTTAGAGTCTTCTGCGTACAAAGTGAAATACAAAAGCTCGGCTCGTAGGAGCAAGCAGGAAAGGTTTGCAGAAGCAGCATCTGGCACTGGTAAATTACAGAACGTATTTAGTAAATGTCAGTTTTCTTTCTGTAATTCAGGTACTTGGGTGTCATTTCTGTCTCATCTGCTCAGCTTATGAATGACACATGAGGGGTCTCTTTCCAGCAGAGTTGCGGTATGTACAAGCCTGCTCAGATACTGGTGGGAACCAAGCCATGGGGGAGTGGAGATCCACACTGACTAATTTGCTGGGAGTGAGCCCCACCCTCAGCTGGAATCCCTGTTAATGTAATAATCATCCAGAA